>NC_052310.1:78192284-78279945 GCF_016432855.1 Salvelinus namaycush
CACCAGTGTCTCTTTTCTCTCAGGATATCAACAGTGTCTCTTTTTTACTCTCAGGATATCACCAGTGTCTCTTCTCTCTTTTCTCTCAGGATATCACCAGTGTCTCTTTTCTCTCAGTATATCACAGTGTTTTTTCTCTCAGGATATCACCAGTGTCTCTTTTCTTCAGGATATCACCAGTGTCTCTTTTCTCTCAGGATATCACCAGTGTCTCTTTTCTCTCAGGATACACCAGTGTCTCTTTTCTCTCAGGATAATCACCAGTGTCTCTTTTCTCTCAGGATATCACCAGGTTTCTCTTTTCTCTAGGATATCACCAGTGTGCTCTTTTCTCTTAGGATATCACCAGTGTCTCTTCTCTCTTTTCTCTCAGGATATCACCAGTGTCTCTTTTCTCTCAGGATACATCCAGTGTCTCTTTTCTCTCAGGATATCACCAGTGTCTCTTCTCTCTTTTCGCTCAGGATATCAACAGTGTGTCTCTTTCTCTAGGATATCACAAGTGTCTCTTCTCTCTTTTCTCTCAGGATGTCAACCAGTGTCTCTTCTCTCTTTCTCTCAGGATATCACCAGTGTCTCTTTTCTCTCAGGATATCACCAGTGTCTCTTTTCTCTCAGGATATCACCAGTGTCTCTTTTCTCTCAGGATATCACCAGTGTCTCTTTCTCTCAGGATATCACCAGTGTCTCTTTTCTCTCAGGATATCACCAGTGTCTCTTCTCTCTTTTCTCTCAGGATATCACCAGTGTCTCTTCTCTTTTCTCTCACGATATCACCAGTGTCTTCTCTCTTTTCTCTCAGGATATCACCAGTGTCTCTTTTCTCTCAGGATATCACCAGTGTCTCTTTTCTCTCAGGATATCACAGTGTCTCTTTTCTCTCAGGATATCACCAGTGTCTCTTTTCTCTCAGGATATCACCAGTGTCTCTTCTCTCTTTCTCTCACGATATCACCAGTGTCTTCTCTCTTTTCTCTCAGGATATCACCAGTGTCTCTTTTCTCTCAGGATATCACCAGTGTCTCTTTTCTCTAGGATATCACTAGTGTCTCTTCTCTCTTTTCTCTCAGGATATCACCGGTGTCTCTTCTCTCTTTTCTCTCACGATATCACCAGTGTCTTCTCTCTTTTCTCTCATTATATCACCAGTGTCTCTTTTCTCTCAGGATATCACCAGTGTCTCTTTTCTCTCAGGATATCACCAGTGTCTCTTTTCTCTCAGGATATCACCAGTGTCTCTTTTCTCTCAGGATATCACCAGTGTCTCTTTTCTCTCAGGATATCACCAGTGTCTCTTTTCTCTCAGGATATCACCAGTGTCTCTTTTCTCTCAGGATATCACCAGTGTCTCTTTTCTCTCAGGATATCACCAGTGTCTCTTTTCTCTCAGGATATCACCAGTGTCTTCTCTCTTTTCTCTCAGGATATCACCAGTGTCTCTTTTCTCTCAGGATATCACCAGTGTCTCTTTTCTCTTAGGATATCACCAGTGTCTCTTCTCTCTTTTCTCTCAGGATATCACCAGTGTCTCTTTTCTCTCAGGATATCACCAGTGTCTCTTTTCTCTCAGGATATCACCAGTGTCTCTTCTCTCTTTTCGCTCAGGATATCACCAGTGTCTCTTTTCTCTCAGGATATCACAAGTGTCTCTTCTCTCTTTTCTCTCAGGATGTCACCAGTGTCTCTTCTCTCTTTTCTCTCAGGATATCACCAGTGTCTCTTCTCTCTTTTCTCTCAGGATATCACCAGTGTCTCTTCTCTCTTTTCTCTCAGGATATCACCAGTGTCTCTTCTCTCTCAGGATATCACCAGTGTCTCTTCTCTCTTTTCTCTCAGGATATCACCAGTGTCTTCTCTCTTTTCTCTCAGGATATCACCAGTGTCTCTTTTCTCTCAGGATATCACCAGTGTCTCTTTTCTCTCAGGATATCACCAGTGTCTCTTTTCTCTCAGGATATCACCAGTGTCTCTTTTCTCTCAGGATATCACCAGTGTCTCTTTTCTCTCAGGATATCACCAGTGTCTCTTCTCTCTTTTCTCTCAGGATATCACCAGTGTCTCTTCTCTTTTCTCTCACGATATCACCAGTGTCTCTTTTCTCTCAGGATATCACCAGTGTCTCTTTTCTCTCAGGATATCACCAGTGTCTCTTTTCTCTCAGGATATCACCAGTGTCTCTTCTCTCTTTTCTCTCAGGATATCACCAGTGTCTCTTCTCTCTTTTCTCTCAGGATATCACCAGTGTCTCTTCTCTCTCAGGATATCACCAGTGTCTCTTCTCTCTTTTCTCTCAGGATATCACCAGTGACTTCTCTCTTTTCTCTCAGGATATCACCAGTGTCTCTTTTCTCTCAGGATATCACCAGTGTCTCTTTTCTCTCAGGATATCACCAGTGTCTCTTCTCTCTTTTCTCTCAGGATATCACCAGTGTCTCTTTTCTCTCAGTATATCACCAGTGTATATTTTCTCTCAGGATATCACCAGTGTCTCTTTTCTCTCAGGATATCACCAGTGTCTCTTTTCTCTCAGGATATCACCAGTGTCTCTTTTCTCTCAGGATATCACCAGTGTCTCTTTTCTCTCAGGATATCACCAGTGTCTTCTCTCTTTTCTCTCAGGATATCACCAGTGTCTCTTTTCTCTCAGGATATCACCAGTGTCTCTTTTCTCTTAGGATATCACCAGTGTCTCTTCTCTCTTTTCTCTCAGGATATCACCAGTGTCTCTTTTCTCTCAGGATATCACCAGTGTCTCTTTTCTCTCAGGATATCACCAGTGTCTCTTCTCTCTTTTCGCTCAGGATATCACCAGTGTCTCTTTTCTCTCAGGATATCACAAGTGTCTCTTCTCTCTTTTCTCTCAGGATGTCACCAGTGTCTCTTCTCTCTTTTCTCTCAGGATATCACCAGTGTCTCTTCTCTCTTTTCTCTCAGGATATCACCAGTGTCTCTTCTCTCTTTTCTCTCAGGATATCACCAGTGTCTCTTCTCTCTCAGGATATCACCAGTGTCTCTTCTCTCTTTTCTCTCAGGATATCACCAGTGTCTTCTCTCTTTTCTCTCAGGATATCACCAGTGTCTCTTTTCTCTCAGGATATCACCAGTGTCTCTTTTCTCTCAGGATATCACCAGTGTCTCTTTTCTCTCAGGATATCACCAGTGTCTCTTTTCTCTCAGGATATCACCAGTGTCTCTTTTCTCTCAGGATATCACCAGTGTCTCTTCTCTCTTTTCTCTCAGGATATCACCAGTGTCTCTTCTCTTTTCTCTCACGATATCACCAGTGTCTTCTCTCTTTTCTCTCAGGATATCACCAGTGTCTCTTTTCTCTCAGGATATCACCAGTGTCTCTTTTCTCTCAGGATATCACCAGTGTCTCTTTTCTCTCAGGATATCACCAGTGTCTCTTTTCTCTCAGGATATCACCAGTGTCTCTTTTCTCTCAGGATATCACCAGTGTCTCTTCTCTCTTTTCTCTCACGATATCACCAGTGTCTTCTCTCTTTTCTCTCAGGATATCACCAGTGTCTCTTTTCTCTCAGGATATCACCAGTGTCTCTTTTCTCTCAGGATATCACTAGTGTCTCTTCTCTCTTTTCTCTCAGGATATCACCGGTGTCTCTTCTCTCTTTTCTCTCACGATATCACCAGTGTCTTCTCTCTTTTCTCTCATTATATCACCAGTGTCTCTTTTCTCTCAGGATATCACCAGTGTCTCTTTTCTCTCAGGATATCACCAGTGTCTCTTTTCTCTCAGGATATCACCAGTGTCTCTTTTCTCTCAGGATATCACCAGTGTCTCTTTTCTCTCAGGATATCACCAGTGTCTCTTTTCTCTTTTCTCTCAGGATATCACCAGTGTCTCTTTTCTCTCAGTATATCACCAGTGTATCTTTTCTCTCAGGATATCACCAGTGTCTCTTCTCTCAGGATATCACCAGTGTCTCTTTTCTCTCAGGATATCACCAGTGTCTCTTTTCTCTCAGGATATCACCAGTGTCTCTTTTCTCTTAGGATATCACCAGTGTCTCTTCTCTCTTTTCTCTCAGGATATCACCAGTGTCTCTTTTCTCTCAGGATATCACCAGTGTCTCTTTTCTCTCAGGATATCACCAGTGTCTCTTCTCTCTTTTCGCTCAGGATATCACCAGTGTCTCTTTTCTCTCAGGATATCACAAGTGTCTCTTCTCTCTTTTCTCTCAGGATGTCACCAGTGTCTCTTCTCTCTTTTCTCTCAGGATATCACCAGTGTCTCTTCTCTCTTTTCTCTCAGGATATCACCAGTGTCTCTTCTCTCTTTTCTCTCAGGATATCACCAGTGTCTCTTCTCTCTCAGGATATCACCAGTGTCTCTTCTCTCTTTTCTCTCAGGATATCACCAGTGTCTTCTCTCTTTTCTCTCAGGATATCACCAGTGTCTCTTTTCTCTCAGGATATCACCAGTGTCTCTTTTCTCTCAGGATATCACCAGTGTCTCTTTTCTCTCAGGATATCACCAGTGTCTCTTTTCTCTCAGGATATCACCAGTGTCTCTTTTCTCTCAGGATATCACCAGTGTCTCTTTTCTCTCAGGATATCACCAGTGTCTCTTCTCTCTTTTCTCTCACGATATCACCAGTGTCTTCTCTCTTTTCTCTCAGGATATCACCAGTGTCTCTTTTCTCTCAGGATATCACCAGTGTCTCTTTTCTCTCAGGATATCACCAGTGTCTCTTTTCTCTCAGGATATCACCAGTGTCTCTTTTCTCTCAGGATATCACCAGTGTCTCTTTTCTCTCAGGATATCACCAGTGTCTCTTCTCTCTTTTCTCTCACGATATCACCAGTGTCTTCTCTCTTTTCTCTCAGGATATCACCAGTGTCTCTTTTCTCTCAGGATATCACCAGTGTCTCTTTTCTCTCAGGATATCACTAGTGTCTCTTCTCTCTTTTCTCTCAGGATATCACCGGTGTCTCTTCTCTCTTTTCTCTCACGATATCACCAGTGTCTTCTCTCTTTTCTCTCAGGATATCACCAGTGTCTCTTTTCTCTCAGGATATCACCAGTGTCTCTTCTCTCTTTTCTCTCAGGATATCACCAGTGTCTCTTCTCTCTTTTCTCTCAGGATATCACCAGTGTCTCTTCTCTCTCAGGATATCACCAGTGTCTCTTCTCTCTTTTCTCTCAGGATATCACCAGTGTCTTCTCTCTTTTCTCTCAGGATATCACCAGTGTCTCTTTTCTCTCAGGATATCACCAGTGTCTCTTTTCTCTCAGGATATCACCAGTGTCTCTTTTCTCTCTGGATATCACCAGTGTCTCTTCTCTCTTTTCTCTCAGGATATCACCAGTGTCTCTTTTCTCTCAGGATATCACCAGTGTCTCTTTTCTCTCAGGATATCACCAGTGTCTCTTTTCTCTCTGGATATCACCAGTGTCTCTTCTCTCTTTTCTCTCAGGATATCACCAGGGTCTCTTCTCTCTTTCTCTCAGGATATCACCAGTGTCTTCTCTCTTTTCTCTCACGATATCACCAGTGTCTTCTCTCTTTTCTCTCACGATATCACCAGTGTCTCTTTTCTCTCAGGATATCACCAGTGTCTCTTCTCTCTTTTCTCTCAGGATATCACCAGTGTCTCTTCTCTCTTTTCTCTCAGGATATCACCAGTGTCTCTTCTCTCTTTTCTCTCAGGATATCACCAGTGTCTCTTTTCTCTTTTCTCTCAGGATATCACCAGTGTCTCTTTTCTCTCAGGATATCACCAGTGTCTCTTTTCTCTCAGGATATCACCAGTGTCTCTTTTCTCTCAGGATATCACCAGTGTCTCTTTTCTCTCAGGATATCACCAGTGTCTCTTTTCTCTCAGGATATCACCAGTGTCTCTTCTCTCTTTTCTCTCAGGATATCACCAGTGTCTCTTTTCTCTCACGATATCACCAGTGTCTTCTCTCTTTTCTCTCAGGATATCACCAGTGTCTCTTTTCTCTCAGGATATCACCAGTGTCTCTTTTCTCTCAGGATATCACCAGTGTCTCTTTTCTCTCAGGATATCACCAGTGTCTCTTCTCTCTTTTCTCTCAGGATATCACCAGTGTCTCTTCTCTCTTTTCTCTCAGGATATCACCAGTGTCTCTTTTCTCTCAGGATATCACCAGTGTCTTCTCTCTTTTCTCTCAGGATATCACCAGTGTCTCTTTTCTCTCAGGATATCACCAGTGTCTCTTCTCTCTTTTCTCTCAGGATATCACCAGTGTCTCTTTTCTCTCAGGATATCACCAGTGTCTCTTCTCTCTTTTCTCTCAGGATATCACCAGTGTCTCTTTTCTCTCAGGATATCACCAGTGTCTCTTTTCTCTCACGATATCACCAGTGTCTCTTTTCTCTCAGGATATCACCAGTGTCTCTTCTCTCTTTTCTCTCAGGATATCACCAGTGTCTCTTCTCTCTTTTCTCTCAGGATATCACCAGTGTCTCTTCTCTCTTTTCTCTCAGGATATCACCAGTGTCTCTTTTCTCTTTTCTCTCAGGATATCACCAGTGTCTCTTTTCTCTCAGGATATCACCAGTGTCTCTTTTCTCTCAGGATATCACCAGTGTCTCTTTTCTCTCAGGATATCACCAGTGTCTCTTTTCTCTCAGGATATCACCAGTGTCTCTTTTCTCTCAGGATATCACCAGTGTCTCTTCTCTCTTTTCTCTCAGGATATCACCAGTGTCTCTTTTCTGTCACGATATCACCAGTGTCTTCTCTCTTTTCTCTCAGGATATCACCAGTGTCTCTTTTCTCTCAGGATATCACCAGTGTCTCTTTTCTCTCAGGATATCACCAGTGTCTCTTTTCTCTCAGGATATCACCAGTGTCTCTTCTCTCTTTTCTCTCAGGATATCACCAGTGTCTCTTCTCTCTTTTCTCTCAGGATATCACCAGTGTCTCTTTTCTCTCAGGATATCACCAGTGTCTTCTCTCTTTTCTCTCAGGATATCACCAGTGTCTCTTTTCTCTCAGGATATCACCAGTGTCTCTTCTCTCTTTTCTCTCAGGATATCACCAGTGTCTCTTTTCTCTCAGGATATCACCAGTGTCTCTTCTCTCTTTTCTCTCAGGATATCACCAGTGTCTCTTTTCTCTCAGGATATCACCAGTGTCTCTTTTCTCTCAGGATATCACCAGTGTCTCTTCTCTCTTTTCGCTCAGGATATCACCAGTGTCTCTTTTCTTTCAGGATATCACCAGTGTCTCTTTTCTCTCAGGATATCACCAGTGTCTCTTTTCTCTCAGGATATCACCAGTGTCTCTTTTCTCTCAGGATATCACCAGTGTCTCTTCTCTCTCAGGATATCACGAGTGTCTCTTTTCTCTCAGGATATCACCAGTGTCTCTTCTCTCTTTTCTCTCAGGATATCACCAGTGTCTCTTTTCTCTCAGGATATCACCAGTGTCTCTTCTCTCTCAGCATATCACCAGTGTCTCTTTTCTCTCAGGATATCACCAGTGTCTCTTCTCTCTTTTCTCTCAGGATATCACCAGTGTCTCTTCTCTCTTTTCTCTCAGGATATCACCAGTGTCTCTTTTCTCTCAGGATATCACCAGTGTCTCTTCTCTCTCAGGATATCACCAGTGTCTCTCTTCTCTCAGGATATCACCAGTGTCTCTTCTCTCTCTTCTCTCAGGATATCACCAGTGGCTCTTTTCTCTCAGGATATCACCAGTGTCTCTCTTCTCTCAGGATATCACCAGTGTCTCTTCTCTCTCTTCTCTCAGGATATCACCAGTGGCACTTTTCTCTCAGGATATCACCAGTGTCTCTTCTCTCTTTTCTCTCAGGATATCACCAGTGTCTTCTCTCTCTTCTCTCGGGATATCACCAGTGTCTCTTCTCTCTCAGGATATCACCAGTGTCTCTCTTCTCTCAGGATATCACCAGTGTCTCTATTCTCTCAGGATATCACCAGTGGCTCTTTTCTCTCAGGATATCACCAGTGTCTCTCTTCTCTCAGGATATCACCAGTGTCTCTTCTCTCTCTTCTCTCAGGATATCACCAGTGTCTCTTCTCTCTCTTCTCTCAGGATATCACCAGTGGCTCTTTTCTCTCAGGATATCACCAGTGTCTCTCTTCTCTCAGGATATCACCAGTGTCTCTTCTCTCTCTTCTCTCAGGATATCACCAGTGGCTCTTTTCTCTCAGGATATCACCAGTGTCTCTCTTCTCTCAGGATATCACCAGTGTCTCTGGATATCACCAGTGTCTCTCTTTTCGCTCAGGATATCACCAGTGTCTCTTCTCTCTCTTCTCTCAGGATATCACCAGTGGCTCTTTTCTCTCAGGATATTACCAGTGCCTTCTTTTTTCTTCTCACAGATATTTTCTATCTCAAGCCATCTGGACAGAAGAATGAGAAAGAAACAACTAGACAGTGTTTGAAATGTTTTCCCTTTGAAGCAGTAATCTGGGAAATAACACTTAATTTGTCATCCAACAACTGGAAGACTGGCGAAGACATTCTACCCTCATACCATCAGGATGCTTGACTTTCTCCACATTTTGTTGCGATACAGCCTTATTCTAAAATGTACTAAATGTTATTTTTTTCCTCATCAATCTACACACAATACCCCAATAATGACAAAGCAAAAACAAGGTTTTTAGAAATGTTTGCAAATTTATACAAAATAAAAAACTTAAATATCACATTTACATAAGTATTCAGACCCTTTACTCAGTACTTTGTAGAGCAACTTTGGCAGCGATTACAGCCTTGAGTCTTCTTGGGTTCGAATAGGTTCAAGTCCAGGTTCTGGCTTGGCAACTGAAGGACATTCAGAGACTTATCCCAAAGCCACTCCTGCGTTGTCTTAGCTGTGTGCTTTAATATTGTTGTCATGTTGGAAGGTGAACATTCGCCCCAGTCTGAGGTCCTGGGCGCTCTGGAGCAGGTTTTCATCATGGATTTCTCGATACTTTACTCCGTTCATCTTTCCCTCAATCATGACTAGTCTCCCAGTCCCTGCCACTGGAAATCATCCCCACAGCATGATGCTGCCACCACCCTGCTTCAACATAAGGATGGTGCCAGGTTTGTGACGCTTGACATTCAAGCCGAAGAGTTCTAGCTCGGTTTTTTATCAGACCAGAGAATCTTGTTTCTCATGGTCTGAGAGTCCATTAGGTGCCTTTTGGAAAACTCCAAGCGGGCTGTCATGTGCCTTTTACTGAGGAGTGGCTTCCTCCTGGACACTACCATAAAGGTCTGACTGGTGGAGTGCTGCAGAGATGGTTGTCATTCTGGAAGGTTCTCCCATCTCTACAGAGGATCTCTGGAGCTCTGTCAGAGTGACCATTGGGTTCTTGGTCACCTCCCTGACCAAGGGCCTTCTCCCCCAATTGCTCAGTTTGGCCGGGCGGCCAACTCTAAGAAGAGTCTTGGTGGTTCCAAACTTCTTCCATCTAAGAATGATGGAGGCCACTGTGTTCTTGGGGACCTTCAATGCTGCAGAAATGTTTTGGTACCCTTCCCCAGGTCTGTGTCTTGACACAATCCTGTCTCGGAGCTCTATGGACAATTCCTTCAAACTCATGGCTTGGTTTTTGCTTGGACATGCGCTGTCAACTGTGGGACCTTATAAAGACAGGTGTGTGCCTTTCCAAATCATGTCCAATCAAATGAATTTCCCACAGGTGGACTCCAATCAAGTTGTAGAACCATCTCAAGGATGATCAATGGAAACAAGATGCACCTGAGCTCAATTTCGAGTCTCAAGGCAAAGGGTCTGAATAATTATGTAAATATGGTATTTCTGTTTTTATTTGTAATAAATTTGCAAACATTTTCAAAAATGTGTTTTTTCTTTGTCATGATGGGGTATTGTGTGTAGATTGATGATGAAAAAACATATTTCAACCATCTTAGAATAAGGCTGTAACTTAACAAAATGTGGAAAAAGGGAATAGGTCTGAATACTTTCCGAATGCACTTTATATCTAAAATCTAAATTCCTAATTTAACATCATTACACTGGTCTAGTGCCAGGAACATCATAGTAATACTATATAATATACATGTACTATTCCAAATACATTGTAGAGTTATGGAGCACTCCACTTCAGCACAGTACTCAATATATTTACAGCAGACTGAGACCCAGGTCCAAGGGGTCTCATTAGCTGTCTATCCAAGTGTCCAAGAGCTGCTGAATGTGAAATTAATCCGAAAAAGAGGTGGGTGTTGGTGAGAGGAGGTTCATCTTGTGCTAGTTACGCCAGAAGGAAGAGGAAATACTCATGAACCCCCATTTCTCACATTCTGTTACACACACTCACCGGGACACACACACTCGCAAGGATATACACACACTTGAATGAGAAATATTACGCTGCGAAGTGAGCCAGTATTTACTCTCTAACTATGAGCCTGACAAAACATAACTGTAATTAACTAGAAATATCTTCATATATACAATATATATATAGTATATATACAGTTGAAGTCGGAAGTTTACATACACCTTGGCCAAATACATTTAAACTCAGTTTTTTACCATTCCTGACATTTTAATCCTAGTAATAATTTCCTGTCTTAAGTCAGTTAGGATCACCACTTTATTTTAAGAATGTGAAATGTCAGAATAATTGTAGAGAGAATGATTTATTTCAGCTTTAATTTATTTCATTACATTCCCAGTGGGTCAGAAGATTACAAACACTCAATTAGTATTTGGTAACGTTTATTTGCGTTTAAATTGTTTAACTTGGGTCAAACGTTTCGGGTAGCCTTCCTTAATTAAGCTTCCCACAATAAGTTGGGTGAATTTTGGCCCATTCCTCCTGACAGAGCTGGTGTAACTGAGTCAGGTTTTTAGGCCTACTTGCTCGCACACGCTTTTTCAGTTCTGCCCACAAATTTTCTATGGGATTGAGGTCAGGGATTTGTGATGGCCACTCCAATACCTTGACTTTGTTGTCCTTAAGCCATTTTCCCACAACTTTGGAAGTATGCTTGGGGTCATTGTCCATTTGGAAGACCCATTTGCGACCAAGCTTTAACTTCCTGACTGATGTCTCGTGATCTTGCTTCAATATATCCACATAATTTTCTTTCCTCATGATGCCATCTATTTTGTGAAGTGCACCAGTCCCTCCTGTAGCAAAGCACCCCCACAACATGACGCTGAAACACCCGTGGTTCACGGTTGGGATGGTGTTCCTCGGCTTGCAAGCCTCTCCCTTTTTCCTCCAAACATAACAACGGTCATTATGGCCAAACAGTTCTATTTTTGTTACATCAGACCAGAGGATATTTCTCCAAAAAGAACAATCTTTGTCCCCATGTGCAGTTGCAAACCGTAGTCTGGCTTTTTTATGGCAGTTTTGAAGCAGTGGCTTCTATCTTGCTGGTGGCCTTTCAGGTTATGTCGATATAGGACTCATTTTATTGTGGATATAGATACTTTTGTACATGTTCCCTCCAGCATCTTCACAAGGTCCATTGCTGTTGTTCTGGGATTGATTTACACTTTTTGCACAAAAGTACGTTCACCTCTAGGAGACAACGCGTCTCCTTCCTGAGCAGTATGATGGCTGCGTGGTCCCATGGTGTTTATACTTGTGTGCTATTGTTTGTACAGATGAATGTGGTACCTTCAGGCGTTTGGAAATTGCTCCCAAGGATGAACCAGACTTGTGGAGGGCTACAATTTTTTTCTGAGGTCTTAGCTTATATCTTTTGATTTTGATGTCAAGCAAAGAGGCGCTGAGTTTGAAGGTGGGCCTTGAAATCCATCCACAGGTACACCTCCAATTGACTCAAATGATGTCAATTAGTCTAACAGAAGTTTCTAAAGCCATGACATAATTTTCTGGAATTTTCAAAGCTGTTTAAAGGCACAATCAACTTAGTGTATGTAAACTTCTGACCCACTGGAATTGTGATACAGTGAATTATAAGTGAAATAATCTGTCTGTAAAAAATTGTTGGAAAAATGACTTGTGTCAAGCACAAAGTAGATGTCCTAACCGACTTGCCAAAACTATAGTTTGTTAGCATGAAATTTGTGGAGTGGTTGAAAAACTAGTTTTAATGACTCCAACCTAAGTGTATGTAAACTTCCGAACTCTATATAAAATCCCCAAAAAAGAAACGTCCTCTCACTGTCAACTGCATTTATTTTCAGCAAATTAACATGTGTAAATATTTGTGACCATAACAAGATTCAACAACTGTGAAATAAACTAAACAAGTTCCACAGACATGTGACTAACATAAATTTAATAATCTGTCCCTGAACAAAGGGGGGTACAAATCATAGTAACAGTCAGTATCTGGTGTGGCCACCAGCTGCATTAAGTACTGCTGTGCATCTCCTCCTCATGGACTGCACCAGATTTGCCAGTTCTTGCTGTGAGATGTTGCCCCACTCATCCACCAAGGCACCTGCAAGTTCCCTGACATTTCTGGGGGGAAATGGCCCTAGTCCTCACCCTCCGATCCAACAGGTCCCAGACGTGCTCAATGGGATTGAGATCCGGGCTCTTCGCTAACCATGGCAGAACACTGACATTCCTGTCTTACAGGAAATCACGCACAGAACGAGCAGTATGTCTGGTGGCATTGTCATGCTGGAGGGTCATGTCAGGATGAGCCTGCAGGAAGGGTACCACATGAAGGAGGAGGATGTCTTCCCTGTAACACACAGCGTTGAGATTGCCTGCAATGACAACAAGCTCAGTCCGATGATGCTGTGAGACACCGCACCAGACCATGACGGACCCTCCACCTGCAAATCAATCCTGCTCCAGAGTACATGCCTCATGGTAATGCTCATTTCTTCAACAATAAATGTGAAACCCGACCATCATCCCTGGTGAGACAAAACCGTGACTCGTCAGTGAAGAGCACTTTTTGCCAGTCCTGTCTGGTCCAGCAATGGTGGGTTTGTGCCCATAGGTGACGTTGTTGCCGGTGATGTCTGGTGAGGACCTTTCTTACAACAGGCCTACAAGTCCTCAGTCCAGCCTCTCTCAGCCTATTGCGGGCAGTCTGAGCACTGATGGAGGGATTGTGCGTTCCTGGTGTAACTCGGGCAGTTGTTTTTGCCTTCCTCTACCTGTCCCGCAGGTGTGATGTTCGGATGTACCAATCCCGTGCAGGTGTTGTTACACGTGGTCTGCCACTGCGAGGACGATCAGCTGTCCGTCCTGTCTCCCTGTAGTGCTGTCTTAGGCGTCTCACAGTACGGACATTGCAATATATTGCCCTGGTCACATCTGCAGTCCTCATGCCTCCTTGCAGCATGCCTAAGACATGTTCACGCAGATGAGCAGGGACCCTGGGCATCTTTCTTTTGGTGTTTTTCAAAATCAGTAGAAAAACCTGATTAGTGTCCTAAGTTTTCATAAATGGGACCTTAATTGCCTACCGTCTGTAAGCTGTTTGTGTCTTAACGACCGTTCCACAGGTGCATGTTCATTAATTGTTCATGGTTCATTGAACAAGCATGGGAAACAGTGTTTAAACCCTTTACAAAGAAGATCTGTGAAGTTATTTTCTTTTTAATGTTATTATCTTTGAAAGACAGGGTCCTGAAAAAGGGACTTTAGGCTATTTGCTGTATTACGAAAGTCATATTGAATTGTGTTTTGTTGACAACACAACCATATATCAACATTTGAAGGATATGTTAATAGTGTTTGGATAGTTTCATCTGAGCCACTTACTTAGTTTGGTTTTAATTCCAGTTTGTTTACAATTTAATAATTGATATGTTGGATTCACGTCTCCATATCAACCAAAAAACAAAGTTACAGCATAGGACTAAATCAAACGTTAAATGCACTTTAAATAAAGTTTGATTTAGTCCTATTCTTTTTAGGGAGGGGGGGTCTCTACTATCCGTATCCATTGTAGTTTTATGTGGGGGGTCGCTACTGTCCGTCTCTGTAGTTTTAGGGGGGCTTTTCTACTGGCCATCTCCAGTGTAGTTTTAGGTGGGGTCTCGATTGTACAGCTCCAGTGTAGTTGTAGGGTGGGGTCTGTACTGTACATCTATTTCGTTTTAGGTGGGGTCTCTACTGTCCATCTCTAGTGTAGTTTTGGGTGGTGTCTCTTCTGTCCACCTACAGTGTAGTTTTAGGTGGGGTCTCTACTGTCCATCTCTAGTGTCGTTTTGGGTGTTGTCTCTTCTGTCCACCTACAGTGTAGTTTTAGGTGGGGTCTCTACTGCCCATCTCTAGTGTCGTTTTGGGTGTTGTCTCTTCTGTCCACCTACAGTGTAGTTTTAGGTGGGGTCTCTACTGTCCATCTCTAGTGTCGTTTTGGGTGTTGTCTCTTCTGTCCACCTACAGTGTAGTTTTAGGGGGGTCTCTGCTGTCCATTTCCTGTGTAGTATTTTGGTGGAGGGGAGTCTTAAGGGGAGTCTCTACTGTCCATCTCTACTGTAGAGGGGGTGGAGTCTCGAGAGTCCACCTCCAGTGTAGTTTAGGGTTGTCTCTACTGTCCATATCCACTGTTGTTTTTTATGTTGGGGGGGTCTCTAATGTCCATCTCCAGTGTAGTTTTAGGGGGGGTCGTTACTGTCCATCTCTGTAGTTTAAGGTGGGGTCTCTACTATCCATCTCAATATATTTTTAGGATGTGGTCTCTACTATCCATCTCTAGTGTAGTTTAGGGGGGTCTCTGTTGTCCACTCTGTAGTTTCAGGGGGAGTCTCTACTTTACATTTCCCGTGTATTTTTGGGGGGGAGGTCTCTGCTGTCCACTGCAGTTTTATGGGGTTTCTCTACATTCCACCTCTAGTGTAGTTTTAGGGGGTTCTCCACTGTCCATTTTCAGTGTAGTTTTAAGGTGGTGTCTCTACTGTACATCTCTGTAGTTTTAGGGGGGGTCTATACTGTCCATCTACTGTCCATCTCAATCTATTTTTAGGATGTGGTCTCTACTATCCATCTCTAGTGTAGTTTAGGGGGGTCTCTGTTGTCCACTCTGTAGTTTCAGAGGGAGTCGCTACTTTGCATTTCCTGTGTATTTTTGGGGGGGAGGACTCTGCTGTCCACTGTAGTTTTATGGGGTTTCTCTACATTCCACCTCTAGTGTAGTTTTAGGGGGTTCTCCATTGTCCATTTCCAGTGTAGTTTTAAGGGGTGTCTCTACTGTACATCTCTGTAGTTTTAGGGGGGGTCTATACTGTCCATCTACTGTCCATCTCAATCTATTTTTAGGATGTGGTCTCTACTATCCATCTCTAGTGTAGTTTAGGGGGGTCTCTGTTGTCCACTCTGTAGTTTCAGGGGGAGTCTCTACTTTGCATTTCCAGTGTACTGTCCGTTTCCAATGTAGTTATGCGGGTGGTCACTACTGTCAATCTCTGTAGTGTAGGTGGTGTCTCTTTTGTACATCTCCAGTGTAGTTTTAGGGGGGGGGGGATCTGTACTGTCCATATATTTAGTTTTAGGGGGGGTCTCTACTGTCCATCTCTAGTGTAGTTTTGGGGGGAGGGTCTCTTCTGTCCACCTACAGTGTAGTTTTATGGAGGGTCTCTGCTGTCCACTGTAGTTTTATGGGAGTTATCTACTTTCCATCTCCACTGTAGTTTTTTTTGTGGAGGTCTCTACTGTCCATTTCCAATGTAGTTTTAAGTCTCTACTGTCCATCAACAGTGTAGAAGGGGTGGGGTCTCGAGAGTCCACCTCCAGTTTAGTTTTAGGGTGGTCTCTACTGTCCATCTCCAGTGTAGTTTAAGAGGAGATCTCTACTGTCCCTCTCCAGTGTATTTGTAGGGGGTGTCTATTGTCCGTCTCTGTATTTTTGGTGAGGGGGGTCTCTACTATCCATCGCCATTGTAGTTTTAGGGGGTCTCGACTGTCCATCTCTGTTGTTTTAGGGAGGAGGATCTCTACTATCCATCTCCAGTGTAGTTGTAGGGGGGGTCGCTACTGTCCATCTCTGTAGTTTTAGGTAGGGTCTCTACTATCCATCTCAATATATTTTTAGGATGTGGTCTCTACTATCCATCTCTAGTGTAGTTTAGGGGGTCTCTGTTGTCCACTCTGTAGTTTCAGGGGGAGTCTACTTTGCATTTCCCGTGTATTTTTTGGGGGGAGGTCTCTGCTGTCCACTGTAGTTTTATGGGGTTTCTCTACATTCCACCTCTAGTGTAGTTTTAGGGGGTTCTCCACTGTCCATTTTCAGTGTAGTTTTAAGGGGTGTCTCTACTGTACATCTCTGTAGTTTTAGGGGAGGGTCTCTACTGTCCATCTACTGTCCATCTCAATCTATTTTTAGGATGTGGTCTCTACTATCCATCTCCAATCTATTTTTAGGGTGTGGTCTCTGCTATCCATGTCTAGTGTAGTTTAGGGGGGGTCTTTGTTGGCTACTCTGTAGTTTCAGGGGGAGTCTCTACTTTGCATTCCCAGTGTAGTTTTTTTGGAGAGGTCTCTGCTGTCCACTCTGTAGTTTTATGGTGTTTCTCTACATTCCACCTCTAGTGTTGTTTTAGGGGAGTCTCTACTGTCCATTTCCAGTGTAGTTTTAGGGGTGTATCTACTGTACATCTCTGTAGTTTTAGGGGGGTCTCTACTGTCTATCTCTGTAGTTTCATGGGAGACCTCTACTTACCATCTCCGTAGTTTGGGAGGTTACTCTACTATCCATCTTCAGTCTATTTTTAGGATATGGTCTCTATTATCCATCTCCAGTGTAGTTTTATGGGGTGTCTCTACTGTCCATTTCCAGTGTAGTTTTAGGGGGGGTGTCTCTACTGTCCATCTCTGCTGTTGATCTCTGTAGTTTTATTGGGGGTCTCTTCTGTCCATCTCTGTAGTTTTAGGAGGGGGAGGATCTCTACTGTCCATCTCTGCTGTTGATCTCTGTAGTTTTATTGGGGCTCTCTTCTGTCCATCTCTGTAGTTTTAGGAGGGGGGGGGGGGTATCTACTGTCCATCTCCAGTGTAGTTTTAAGGGGTGTCTCTGCTGTACACCTCAGAAGTTTAGGGGTGGTCTGTACTGTCCATAATTTTGTTTTAGGGGGGGTCTCTACTGTCCAACTCTAGTGTAGTTGTGGGGGGGGGGTCTCTTCTGTCCATCTCCAGTGTAGTTTTAGGGGTTGTCTACTGTCCGTCTCTGTATTTATGGTGATGGGTGTCTCTACTATCCATCTCCATTGTAGTTTTAGGGGGGTTCGCTACTGTCCATCTTTGTAGTTTCAGGAGGGCGTCTCTACTGGCCATCTCCAGTGTCGTTTTAGGGGGTGTCTCTACTGTACATCTCCAGTTTAGTTTCATGGGGAGTCTCTACTATCCATCTCCAGTCTATTTTTAGGGGTGGTCTCTACTATCGATCGCCAGTGTAGTTTTAGTGGAGGTCTCTACTGTCCACTCTGTAGTTTTATGGTGGTTCTCTACTGTCCATTTCCAGTGTAGTTTTTTGGGGGAGGTCTCTACTGTCCATTTCCAATGTAGTTATATGGGGAGCCTCTACTGTCCATCTCTGTTGTGTAGGTGGGGTCTCTTTTGTACATCTCTAGTGTAGTTTTAGGGAGTGGGTCTGTACTGTCCATCTAATTGGTTTTAGGGGGGTCTCTACTGTCCATCTCTGTTGTGTAGGTGGGGTCTCTTTTGTACATCTCTAGTGTAGTTTTAGGGAGTGGGTCTGTACTGTCCATCTATTTGGTTTTAGGGGGGTCTCTACTGTCCATCTCCAGTGTAATTTAAGGGGGTGTCTACTGTCTGTCTCTGTAGTTATGGTGAAGGGGGGTCTCTACTATCCATCTCTATTGTAGTTTTAAGGGGGGGATCGCTACTGTCCGTCTCTGTAGTTTTATTGGGGCGTCTCTACTGGCCATGTCCAGTGTAGTTTTATGGGGTACGTCTACTGTCCATCTCAAGTGTAGTTTTAAGGGGGGTTCTGCTTTCCATTTCCTTTGTAGTTTTAGGTTAGGTCTCTGCTGTCCACTCTGTAGTTTGATGGGGGTTCTCTACTGTCCATTTCCAGTGTAGTTTTTTTTAGGCCTCTACTGTCCACCTCCAGTGTAGTTTTAGGGTTGTCTCTACAGTCCATTTCTACTGTCGTTTTTTTTTGGGGGGGGGGTCTCTAATGTCCATCTCCAGTGTAGTTTTAGGGGAGGTCTCTACTGTCCATCTCTGTAGTTTTAGGGATAGGGGGTCGCTACTATCCATCTCCATTGTAGTTTTTTTGGAGGGTGGCTACTGTCCATCTCTGTAGTTTTAGGGAGGGGGTGTCTCTACTATCCATTTTCATTGTCGTTTTTTGGGGGGGGCTACTGTCTGTCTCTGTAGTTTTAGGGGGTCTTCTCTACTGGCCATCTCCAGTGTAGTTTTAGGGGTGTCTCTACTGTTCCTTCCAGTGTAGTTTTAGGGGGGCTTCTACTGTTCATCTCCAGTGTAGTTTTAGGGGGGCTTCTACTGTCCATCTCCAGTGTAGTTTTAGTGTGGGGGGGGGGGGGGTCTCTACTGTCCCTCTCTGTAGTTTTAGTGGAGGGTCTCTTCTGTCCATCTCTGTAGTTTTAGGTGGGGTCTCTACTGTCCATCTCCAGTGTAGTTTTAGGGCAGGGTCTGTACTGTCCATCTATTTTGTTTTAGGGGGGGTCTCTACTGTCCATCTCCAGTGTAGTTTTAGTGGAGGGTCTCTTCTGTCCATCTCTGTAGTTTTAGGTGGGGTCTCTACTGTACATATCCAGTGTAGTTTTAGTGGAGGGGCACTTCTGTCCATCTCTGTAGTTTTAGGTGGGGTCTATACTGTACATCTCCAGTGTAGTTTTAGGGTGGGGTCTGTACTGTCCATCTGTTTTGTTTTAGAGGGGGTGTCTCTACTGTCCATCTCTCGTGTAGTTTTAAGGGGTGTCTCTTCTGTCCATCTCCAGTGTAGTTTTAGGGGGTGTCTACTGTCCATCTCTGAAGTTGTAGTGGTGGGGGTGCGCTCTACTGTCCAGCTCTATTGTGGTTTTAGAGGGAGTGGGGGTCTCTACTATCCATCTCCAGTTTAGTTTCTGGGGTGCGTCTACTGTCCATCTCCAGTGTAGTTTTATGGGGGCTTCTACTGTGCATCTCCAGTGTAGTAGTTTTAGGGGGGCTTCTACTGTCCATCTCCAGTGTAGTAGTTTTAGGGGGGCTTCTACTGTTCATCTCCAGTGTAGTAGTTTTAGGGGGGCTTCTACTGTTCATCTCCAGTGTAGTAGTTTTAGGGGGGCTTCTACTGTTCATCTCCAGTGTAGTTTTAGGGGGGCTTCTACTGTTCATCTCCAGTGTAGTTTTAGGGGGGCTTCTACTGTGCATCTGCAGTGTAGTAGTTTTAGGGGGGCTTCTACTGTTCATCTCCAGTGTAGTTTTAGGGGGGCTTCTACTGTTCATCTCCAGTGTAGTTTTAGGGGGGCTTCTACTGTGCATCTCCAGTGTAGTAGTTTTAGGGGGGCTTCTACTGTTCATCTCCAGTGTAGTTTTAGGGGGGCTTCTACTGTCCATCTCCAGTGTAGTTTTAGGGGGGCTTCTACTGTGCATCTCCAGTGTAGTTTTAGGGGAGCTTCTACTGTCCATCTCCAGTGTAGTTTTAGGGGGGCTTCTACTGTCCATCTCAAGTGTAGTTTTAGGGGGGCTTCTACTGTGCATCTCCAGTGTAGTAGTTTTAGGGGGGCTTCTACTGTTCATCTCCAGTGTAGTTTTAGGGGGGGTCTCTACTGTCCCTCTCTGTAGTTTTATGGGGGTGGGGTTCTCTACTAAGACCAGTTGGTGTAAGGGGGACGATCAGGGACTCACACACTGAGAGGAGAGTGTGCATCAGCTTTAATGAGGCCTCTACTTCCTGCACAACTGACATCACTGTACTTGTCATAAGTAATACAATATGGTCCTACTGTATACTGTGGTAATGTGTTTGGCTTGACTACCCATAGGTCATGTATGGGCCTATACTGCCTGTGGTAATGTGTTAGGCTTGAACAGTAATGGAGGGGCCTATATTGTATGGGGTTATGTGTTAGGCTTGACTAGTCATGGAGGGGCCTTTAATGTCTGTGGTAATGCGTTAGTCTTGACTTGTCATGGACAGGCCTATAACGTCTGAGGTAATGTGTTAGGCTGACTAGTCATGGACGGGCCTATAACGTCTGAGGTAATGTGTTAGGCTGACTAGTCATGGAGGGGCCTATAACGTCTGTGGTAATGTGTTAGGCTGACTAGTCATGGACGGGCCTATAACGTCTGAGGTAATGTGTTAGGCTGACTAGTCATGGAGGGGCCTATAACGTCTGAGGTAATGTGTTAGGCTGACTAGTCATGGACGGGCCTATAACGTCTGAGGTAATGTGTTAGGCTGACTAGTCATGGACGGGCCTATAACGTCTGAGGTAATGTGTTAGGCTGACTAGTCATGGACGGGCCTATAACGTCTGTGGTAATGTGTTAGGCTGACTAGTCATGGACAGGCCTATAACGTCTGAGGTAATGTGTTAGGCTGACTAGTCATGGACGGGCCTATAACGTCTGAGGTAATGTGTTAGGCTGACTAGTCATGGAGGGGCCTATAACGTCTGAGGTAATGTGTTAGGCTGACTAGTCATGGAGGGGCCTATAACGTCTGAGGTAATGTGTTAGGCTGACTAGTCATGGACGGGCCTATAACGTCTGAGGTAATGTGTTAGGCTGACTAGTCATGGACGGGCCTATAACGTCTGAGGTAATGTGTTAGGCTGACTAGTCATGGAGGGGCCTATAACGTCTGAGGTAATGTGTTAGGCTGACTAGTCATGGACGGGCCTATAACGTCTGAGGTAATGTGTTAGGCTGACTAGTCATGGACGGGCCTATAACGTCTGAGGTAATGTGTTAGGCTGACTAGTCATGGACGGGCCTATAACGTCTGAGGTAATGTGTTAGTCTGACTAGTCATACAGGCGCTTATTGTGTAACTATGGAGTTAGCTAAACTAGTGAATGGTGACTGTCCATCTCCATTGAGTGGTGACATTTCCAATGAGTGGTCATGCTCTTTCCCATTGTGAACCAGTCACCCAAGAAGGACCCGTAACCCACCTGTTCTCTATTGAACCCAACACTGACTCCCCTAAGCCTTTATCACTGTAAATAATTCAAACAGGCCAAACAAACATCTGACAAAGAGTGATGAAGAATGGTTTGCATGAGACCTTTTTCTATAAGAGGGAGAGAGAGAAAGAGAGAGATTTAGAAAGAGGAGAGAGAGAAACCTGTGGGCTGCCAAGCGACTCCTCTGGAGCTCATTACGTTTTCATAATGAAAAATGTTTTTTTAATGATGACCTTTTGAGAAAGAAAAAAGAGAAAATACTAAAGAGAAACCTCAGCATGTCATCTGTTCCAGACTTGATCATTCAGTCAATCTAACTGTGCTGCTCCCTCTGCTCTGCCAACATTGTGTGTAGAGTAGTGTATTCACCCGCCAACCCCCCACTTTCTGATGAAGCATCATCCAAGAAGAGCACACACACACACACACACACACACACACACACACACACACACACACACACACACACACACACACACACACACACAATAACAGAGTGCATGACCCGGTGCCCTACGAAGCTTCATCATAAGCATCAGTACAAAAAAGTATGAAAATGTATGCACTCTACTGTAAGTCGCTCTGGATACTCTTGTGTGTATAAGGTAGTAGTTGTGGAATTGTTAGGTTAGATTACTTGTTGGTTATTACTGCATTGTCGGAACTAGAAGCACAAGCATTTCGCTACACTCGCATTAACATCTGCTAACCATGTGTATGTGACAAATAAAATTTGATTTGATTTTGATTTGATGATTTTCCTATCTCCTCTCCTCATATCTCCTCTCCTCCCCTCTTCTCCCCTCCTCCTATCTCCTCCCCTCTCCTACTATCTCCTCTTCTCTATTCTTCTTACCACAAAGAGAGGGAATCAACTGGTTCACGGACCCTCGTCCTGTCTTTGTCATTATAAAATCAAGCATGAGAGAAGTACTTCATTAGAACTTTCATTCATGCCACCATCCTCATCCCTCTCTGTTTGTTTGTGTGGCTTTAAGGGCCACGTTGCCATGGCACGTATCTGCATTTTTCAATTGGGGCCCAAATATTTAGTAACCGTTTCCCTATGTGGGTCGGAGAAATCATTTCCTTTTTCCACTCTGAATCTGCTGCTTCCTTCATTATATCACCCTCAGGGATTGTACTCTTCCAAAGTGACGGTTGACGTTCGGATATATGCCAGCTAACCATCACTAAAACAATAGAACAGACAGTAGAAGCACTTGGAGAGGACCATTTGTGCATTCTCACATTATATTAGGAGTCTGTAATATTGTGTCTACTGTCCTATAATATTGTGTCTACAGTCCTGTTATATTGTGTCTACAGTCCTGTTATACTGTGTCTACTTTCCTGTCCTGTAATATTGTGTCTACTGGCCTGTTATATTGTGTCTTCTGTCCTGTTATACTGTGTCTACATGCCTGTTAAATTGTGTCTTCTTGCCTGTTATATTGTGTCTTCTGTCCTGTTATATTGTGTCTTCTGGCCTGTTATATTGTGTCTTCTGTCCTGTTATATTGTGTCTTCTGGCCTGTTATATTGTGTCTACATGCCTGTCCTGTAATATTGTGTCTACTGGCCTGTTATATTGTGTCTTCTGTCCTGTTATATTGTGTCTACTGGCCTGTTATATTGTGTCTACTGTCCTGTTATATTGTGTCTTCTGTCCTGTTATATTGTGTCTACTGGCCTGTTATATTGTGTCTACTGGCCTGTTATATTGTGTCTTCTGTCCTGTTATATTGTGTCTTCTGGCCTGTTATATTGTGTCTACATGCCTGTTAAATTGTGTCTTCTTGCCTGTTATATTGTGTCTACTGGCCTGTCCTGTAATATTGTGTCTACTGGCCTGTTATATTGTGTCTACTGGCCTGTTATATTGTGTCTACTGGCCTGTTATATTGTGTCTTCTGTCCTGTTATATTGTGTCTTCTGGCCTGTTATATTGTGTCTTCTGGCCTGTTATATTGTGTCTTCTGGCCTGTTATATTGTGTCTTCTTGCCTGTAATATTGTGTTTACTGGCCTGTCCTGTAATATTGTGTTTACTGGCCTGTTATATAGTGTCTACTGGCCTGTCCTGTAATATTGTGTCTACTGGCCTGTTATATTGTATCTACTGTCCTGTAATATTGTGTCTACTGGCCTGTTATACTGTGTCATCTGGCCTGTTGTATTCTGTCTACTGGCCTGTTATATTGTGTCTACTGGCATATTATATTGTGTCTTCTGGCCTGTTATATTGTGGCTACTGGCCTGTTATACTGTGTCATCTGGCCTGTTGTATTCTGTCTACTGGCCTGTTATATTGTGTCTACTGGCCTGTTATATTGTGTCTACTGGCCTGTTATATTGTGTCTACTGGCCTGTTATATTGTGTCTTCTGTCCTGTTATATTGTGTCTTCTGTCCTGTTATATTGTGTCTTCTGTCCTGTTATATTGTGTCTTCTGGCCTGTTATATTGTGTCTACATGCCTGTCCTGTAATATTGTGTCTACTGGCCTGTTATATTGTGTCTTCTGTCCTGTTATACTGTGTCTTCTGGCCTGTTATATTGTGTCTACATGCCTGTTAAATTGTGTCTTCTTGCCTGTTATATTGTGTCTACTGGCCTGTCCTGTAATATTGTGTCTACTGGCCTGTCCTGTAATATTGTGTCTACTGGCCTGTTATATTGTGTCTACTGGCCTGTTATATTGTGTCTTCTGTCCTGTTATATTGTGTCTTCTGGCCTGTTATATTGTGTCTTCTGGCCTGTTATATTGTGTCTTCTGGCCTGTTATATTGTGTCTTCTTGCCTGTAATATTGTGTCTACTGGCCTGTAATATTGTGTTTACTGGCCTGTTATATAGTGTCATCTGGCCTGTTGTATTCTGTCTACTGTCCTGTAATATTGTGTCTACTGGCCTGTTATACTGTGTCATCTGGCCTGTTGTATTCTGTCTACTGGCCTGTTATATTGTGTCTACTGGCATATTATATTGTGTCTTCTGGCCTGTTATATTGTGGCTACTGGCCTGTTATACTGTGTCATCTGGCCTGTTGTATTCTGTCTACTGGCCTGTTATATTGTGTCTACTGGCCTGTTATATTGTGTCTACTGGCCTGTTATATTGTGTCTACTGGCCTGTTATATTGTGTCTACTGGCCTGTTATATTGTGTCTACTGGCTTGTAATATTGTCTGCTAGCTTGCCTAGGCATTCTGTTGTCACACAATAGCAGATTTAATGTTGCCAACAGACATTTCTGGATTGAAGGGGTATCCTTAAAATCAAGCCTCTACTCTCCTGGTGTCAGCCAAGATGTCACAAATGTAATTGTGTATGTTATGTAACTCTGAGCTGAGAGTAGCTACAGGAGAGAGTCAAGGGTTAAAGAGGCATCATCTTTCTTCATATCACCCACCACAACCCTGGTTTATATTTCAGAGGGACTGCTTATACAGAAAGAGTGCTGAGCATACATGCTAACAGCTACTTACATAGTGGTGTGTGGTGTGGTGTGTATGTCTGTGTATGTGTGCGTGTGCAGTACCCTCTCACTTACAGTACAAGTCCATGACCTCTCGCTTTTAAAAAACATAGTCAAATTCCCAGTCTTTGGCTGCTTGATTCTTTATTCTTGGTTTTCATGCAATAAGGCCTGTTAACACCTTCATCATCCAGGCATGTTTATATAACAAGTTCTTTAGCCACTGCCTACAGCAAATTGTTTACAATATCAAAATGTGTGTAATAAATGATTTGTGTTCCTCGACCTGAATTTGAACACAAAGCAGTCGAGAGTGATGTGCATTAGCGAAGGTTCGCTGACCGCAAAAAAACACTGTGTAGACCTGTGGGCGGGTAGACCTGTGGGCGGAGTAGACCTGTGGGCGGCGTAGACCTGTGGGCGGCATAGACCTGTGGGCGGGTAGACCTGTGGGCGGCATAGACCTGTGGGCGGAGTAGACCTGTGGGCGGCATAGACCTGTGGGCGGGTAGACCTGTGGGCGGCATAGACCTGTGGGCGGAGTAGACCTGTGGGCGGCATAGACCTGTGGGCGGGTAGACCTGTGGACGGAGTAGACCTGTGGGCGGCATAGACCTGTGGGCGGAGTAGACCTGTGGACGGCGTAGACCTGTGGGCGGAGTAGACCTGTGGACGGCGTAGACCTGTGGGCGGAGTAGACCTGTGGGCGGGTAGACCTGTGGGCAGAGTAGACCTGTGGGCGGCATAGACCTGTGGGCGGAGTAGACCTGTGGGCGGAGTAGACCTGTGGACGGCGTAGACCGGTGGACGGCGTAGACCTGTGGGCGGAGTAGACCTGTGGGCGGAGTAGACCTGTGGGCGGAGTAGACCTGTGGGCGGCGTATACCTGTGTGCGGAGTATACCTGTGTGCGGAGTAGACCTGTGGGCGGAGTAGACCTGTGGGCGGCGTATACCTGTGTGCGGAGTATACCTGTGTGCGGAGTAGACCTGTGGGCGGAGTAGACCTGTGGGCGGAGTAGACCTGTGGGCGGCGTATATCTGTGGGCGGAGTAGACCTGTGGGCGGACTAGACCTGTGGGCGGCATAGACCTGTGGGCAGAGTAGACCTGTGGACGGACTAGACCTGTGGGCGGCATAGACCTGTGGGCGGAGTAGACCTGTGGGCGGAGTAGACCTGTGGACGGCATAGACCTGTGGACGGCGTATACCTGTGGGCGGAGTAGACCTGTGGGCGGAGTAGACCTGTGGACGGCATAGACCTGTGGACGGCGTATACCTGTGGGCGGCGTAGACCTGTGTGCAAAGTAGACCTGTGGGCTGAAAAATAAAGAGAGGATAAGAAATGTAGAATGGCGCTGGAGAGGATGGCTGACGTTTTACGTGCTCCTAACCAACTGTGTTATTTTGTTCATTTTTTAGCATTGTTTGTAACTTATGTTTTTACTTATTTTGTACATAATGTTGCTGCTACTGTCTCTTATGACCGAAAATAACTTCTGGATATCAGAACAGCGATTACTCACCTCGAACTGGTGGAAGCTTTTTCCTCTAACGAGTCCAATGAGTCCAACGTGAAGGATATACTGCTTCCCTGGGAACAGGCCCAAATCCCCGTCATTTGCGTGAAGAGAAGACGGAGAAAAAGGGGGCGGAGATCGGGCTGCCTTCTGAGAATTCGTAGGCGAGCAAGTAATACCCCACTGCCATTCGTTCGATTGGCAAACATGCAATCATTGGAAAATAAAATCGATTGCCTATGAGCAAGATTAAACTACCAACAGGACATTAAAAATGTCTTATGTTTCACCAAGTCGTGGCTGAACGACGACATGAACAACATACAGCTGGCGGGATTTACACTGTATCGGCAGGATAGAACAGCAGCCTCTGGTAAGACGAGGTGGCGGTATATGTGTATTTGTAAACAACAGCTGGTGCATGATATCTAAGGAAGTCTCAAGGTTTTGCTCGTCTGAGGTAGAGTATCTCATGATAAGCTGTAGAACAAACTATCAACCTAGAAAGTTTTCATCTGTATTTTTCGTAGCTGTATACATTCCACCACAGACCAATGCTGGCAATAAGACCGCACTCAATGAGTTGTATTCCGCCATAAGCAAATAGGAAAATGCTAATCCAGAGGAGGCGCTCCTAGTGGCTAGGGACTTTAATGCAGGGAAACTTAAATCCGTTTAACCAAATTTCCACCAACATGTTAATTGTGCAACCAGAGAGAAAAAATTTGACCACCTTTTTTTTACTCCACACACAGAGACGCGTACAAAGCTCTCCCTCGCCCTCCATTTGGCAAATCTGACCATAATTCTATCCTCCTGATTCCTGCTAACAAGCTAAAATTAAAGCAGGAAGCACAAGTGACTCGGTCAATAAAGAAGTGGTCAGATGAAGCAGATGCTAAGCTACAGGACTGTTTTGTTAGCACAGCCAGGAATATGTTCCGGGATTCTTCCGATGGCATTGAGGAGTACACCACATCAGTCCCTGGCTTCATCAATAAGTGCATCGATGACGTCGTCCCTACAGTGACTGTACATACATACCCCAACAAGAATCCATGCATTACAGGCCACATCTGCACTGACATAAAGGGTAGAGCTGCTACTTTAAAGGAGCGGGACTCTAACCCGGAAGCTTATAATAAATCCCGCTATGCCCTCTGACGAACCATCGAACAGGTAAAGCGTCTAAGATCGAATCGTACTACACCAGCTCCGAAGCTCGTCAGATGTGGCAGGGCTTGCAAATTGTTACAGACTACAAAGGGAAGCAAAGCCGAGAGCAGCCCAGTTACACAAGCCTACCAGACGAGCTAAATTACTTCTATGCTTGCTTCGAGGCAAGTAACACTGAAACATGCATGAGAGCATCAGCTTTTCCGGGCGACTGTGTGATCACGCTCTCCGCAGCCGATGTGAGTAAGATCTTTAAACAGGTCAACATTCACAAGACGGGTTACCAGGATGTGTAATCTGAGCATGCGCTGACCAACTGACAAGTGTCTTCACTGACATTTTCAACCTCTCCCTGTCCGAGTCTATAATATCAACATGTTTCAAGCAGACCACCATAGTCCCTGTGCCCAAGAACACTAAGGTAATCTGCCTAAAAGACTACCGACCCATAGCACTCACGTCTGTAGCAATGAAGTGCTATGAAAGGCTGGCCATGGCTCACATCAACACCATTATCCCAGAAACCCTAGACCCACTCTAATTTGCATACAAATCCACAGATGATGCCATCTCTATTTCACTCCACACTGCCCTTTCCCACCTGGAGAAAAGGAACACCTATGTGAGAATGCTATTCATTGACTACAGCTCAGCGTTCAACGCCATAGTGCCCTCAAAGTTCATCACTAATCTAAGTACCCTGGGATTAAACACCTCCCTCTGCAACTGGATCCTGGACTTCCTGAAGGGCCGCCCCCATGTGGAAAGGGTAGGTAACTTCACATCCGCCACACTAATCCTCAACATGGGGGCCCCTCAAGGGTGTCTGCTTAGTCCCCTCCTGTGCTCCCTGTTCACTCATGACTGTACAGCCAGTCACGACTCCAACATCATCATTAAGTTTGCTGATGACACAACAGTGGTAGGCCTGATCACAGACAACGACGAGACAGCCTATAGGGAGGAGGTCAGAGACCTGGCTGTATGGTGCCAGGACAACAACCTCTCTCTCAACGTGGTCAAGACAAAGGAGATGATTGTAAACTACAGGAAAAGGAGGACCGAAGACGCCCCCATTCTTATTGACGGGGCTGTAGTGAAGCAGGTTGAGAGCTTCAAATTACTTGGTGTCCACATCACCAAGAAACTAACATGGTCCAAGCACACCAAGACAGTCATGAAGAGGGCACGACAAAACCTCTTCCCCCTCAGCAAACTGAAAAGATTTGGCATGGTTCCTCAGATCCTCAAAAGGTTCTACAGCTGCACCATCGAGAGCATCGTGACTGGTTACATCACTGCCTGGTACGGCAACTGCTCGGCCTCTGACCGCAAGGCACTATAGAGGGTAGTGCGTACGGCTCAGTACATCACTGGGGCCAAGCTTTTTGCCATCCAGGACCTCTATACCAGGCAGTGTCAGAGGAAGGCCCTACAAATTGTCAAAGACTCCAGCCACCCTAGACATAGACTGTTCTCTCTGCTACTTCATGGCAAGCGGTACCGGAGTGCCAAGTCTAGGTCCAAGAGGCGTCTAAACAGCTTCTACCCCCAAGCCATAAGACTCCTGAACACCTAGTCAAATGGCTACCCAGACTATTTGCAATGCCCCTCCCCCCTTTTACACTGCTGCTACTCTCTGTTATCATTTATGCATAGTCACTTTAATAACTCTACCTACATGTACATATTAACTCAATTACCTTGACTAACCGGTGCCTCTGCACATTGACTCTTTACCGGTACCCTCTGTTTATAGCCTCGCAATAGTTATTTTACTGCTAATCTATAATTATTTGTTACTTTCATTTCTAATCTTATTCTTATAATTTTTTTTAAACTACATTGTTGGTTAGGGCTTGTAAGTAAGCATTTCACTGTAGGGTCTACACCTGTTGTATTCGGGACACGTGACAAATTTGATTTGATTTGATTTGAAAAGATGAACGGAGCAAAGTACAGAGAGATCCTTGATGAAAACCTGCTCCCGAGTACTCAGGACCTCAGACTGAGGCGAAGGTTCACCTTCCAACAGGACAACAACCCTAAGCACAGATCCAAGACAACGCAGGAGTGGCTTTGTGACAAGTCTCTGAATGTAATTGAGTGGCCCAGCCAGAGCCCAGACTTGAACCTGACCGAACATCTCTGGAGAGACCTGAAAATATCTGTGCAGCGACGCGCTACCCAACCAACCTGACAGAGCTTGAGATCTGCAGAGAAGGATGCGAGAAATTCCCCAAATACAGGTGTGCCAAGCTTGTAGGGTCATACCCACAAATACTCAAGGCTGTAATTGCTGACAAAGGTGTTTCATCAAAGTACTAAGTAAAGTGTCTGAACACTTATCTAAATGTGATATTTCAGTTTGTTATTTTTTAGAAATTTGCCAAAAAATATTGAAAAACCTGTTTTTGCTTTGTCATTATGGGGTATTGTGTGTAGATTGATGAGGGGAATTTAAAAAAAAATCCATTTTAGAATAAGGCTGTAACGTAAGTAAATGTGGAAAAAGTAGAGGGGTCTGAATACTTCCCGAATGCACTGTACACCCATCTAGTACCGGGTGGGCCCCCTTTGCCTCCAGAACAGCCTGAATTATTTTGGGCATTCTATAAAAAGTGTTGCAAACGTTACACAGGGATGTTGGTCCATGCTGACGCGATGGCATCAAGCAGTTGCTGCAGATTAAGCGGCAGTACATACATGCTGCGAACAGCCCGTTCCATCTCATCCCAAAGATGCTCTATTGGGTTGAGGTCTGGGGACTGCGCAGGCCACTCAAGTGAACTGAACTCGCTGTCATGTTTCATGAAATGTTGTTCCACTCCTTATTTGTACAGTGTTGGTGAACGCATACCCACTGGATCCGCTTCTTCTTGTTTTTAGCTGAGAGGAGTGGAACCTGGTGTGGTCGTCTGCTGCAATAGCCCTTCCACGTTCCAAGATGGCGTTCTGCACACCACTGTTGTACTACACCGCTATTTGTCAGTTTCTGGCCCACCTGTTAGCTTCCACAATTCTTGCCATTCTCCTTCGACCTCTCTCATCAAAAAAAAAAAATAGTCCACAAGACTGCCGCTAACTGTGTCACGACTTCCCCCGAGTCGGCCCCCTCCTTGTTCGGGCGGCGTTCGGCGGTCGACGTCACCGGCCTTCTAGCCATCGCCGCTCCATTTTTCATTGTTCCATTTGCTTTGTCTTGTTCCCCGCACACCTGGTTTACATTCCCTAATCACACCGCATATATATATTCCTCTGTTCCCCCCATGTCTTTGTGTGGAATTGTTTTGTGTTTGTTGTATCGCGCCAGTCTGGTTTTTCACCCTGGGCATTGCCTGTACCCTATTTGCGGAATTATTGGTGAACCTTTTTGTTATATTATTGACCGTATTTTGCGCTTGTAAATTTTGCCGGTTGGCTTGAGTTGTAGCTGTTTGCACCCGTCTGTTTGTTACTCTTGGCTAATAAAGTCGCCTAATCACCTATTCTCTCCTCTCCTGCACTTGACTCGAATGACCAGCAGCGAAAACCCTGACAGAATTCCACACCACCTATGGAGTCAGCAGGAGTAGGTACCCCGGTCAGAGGAGTCGAGGAGCGCGTCCGAGAACACTCGATGCAGCAACATATCGGCGCCACAATGGATCGTGTTGTCCAGACCATGGACCGCTGGGAGAGACAGGGAGTCTCTCAGCCCAACCGGGGTTACCTCTACCCGTCCCTCCTGTATCCGGTCCCAGTGGAATGTGTCTCTCCCTTCCCAGGGAGTATGATGGGACGGCAGCACGGTGCCAGAGGTTCCTGTTACAGCTGGACCTATACCTGGCCACCGTTCACCCAGCTCCCTCGGGAAGGGAGAGGGTGTCCACCCTCGTCTCGTGCCTCTCGGGGAGAGCTCTGGAGTGGGCAAACGCCGTGTGGGGAGAAGGAGACACGGCATTGGACCACTTTGAGGAGTTCACCCGCCGCTTCCGGGCAGTCTTCGACCATCCGCCCGAGGGTAGAGCGGCGGAGTAACGGCTCTTCCACCTGAGGCAGGGGACGAAGAGCACCCAGGAGTTTGCCCTGGAATTTCGGACCTTGGCCGCCGGAGCAGGATGGAACAACAGGGCCCTTATCGACCACTACAGATGCAGCCTGTGCGAGGACGTCCGTCGGGAGTTGGCCTGCAGGGATGCCACCATCACCTTTGACCAACTGGTGGATCTGTCCATTCGGTTGGATAACCTGCTGGTCACCCGCGGACGTCCAGAGAGGGCTCTGTCGGTTCCAGGGCTTTCACGTTCCAGGGCTTTCACGTACACCTTCTGTGGCCGCAGAGGGCACACTGCCGGTCAGTGCCGGGTTGTTCCCTCTGGGAGTCGAGGCAGCAGGCAGGGCTCTCTGGCGTCACCCCAGGTGAGCCTGCACCACTCTCATCCAGAGTCCTCTGTTGTCCACCTGTTTGTTCATGTTTGTTTTCCTGAGTTTTCCCCGCATTCCCAGCATAAGGCGCTCGTCGATTCAGGCGCGGTTGGGAATTTTATCGACAGAGCGTTCGCCCTTAGTTTAGGGATCACCATTGTTCCTGTGGTTAGACCCTTCCCGGTACACGCTCTGGATAGTCGACCATTAGGGTCCGGGTTAATTAGGGAAGCCACCATCTCCCTGGTCATGGTGATGCATGGGGGTCACGAGGAGAGAATCAGTCTCTTCCTCATTGACTCTCCTGCGTTTCCCGTGGTACTAGGCCTTGGGTTAGCTCGTCATGACTCCACCATTTCATGGCAACATAGTGCTCTAACGGGGTGGTCACGAGAGTGCTCGGGGAGGTGTGTAGGGGTTTCCGTTGGTGCTACCACGGTGGAAAGTCCAGACCAGGTCTCCACCGTGCGCATCCCCCCAGAATATGGCGGTTTGGCTCTCGACTCAAATGGGGGTGATTGTGCGATAAATCTTCTGGTAGACGCTACACTTCCCAGGAGTCACGTGTATTCCCTGTCGCAAGCGGAGATGGCGGTTATGGAGACATATGTCTCTGAATCCCTGTGTCAGGGGTACATTCGGTCCTCCACTTCACCAGCCTCCTCGAGTTTATTTTTCGTGAAGAAGAAGGAGGGAGGTCTGCGCCCGTGCATTGACTATCGAGGTCTAAACCAAATCGCGGTGAGGTACAGTTACCCGCTACCTCTCATCGCCACGGCGATTGAGTAAATGCATGGCGGCGCGCTTCTTCACTAAACTGGATCTCAGGAGCGCTTACAACCTGGTGCGTATCCGGGAGGGAGACGAGTGGAAGACGGCGTTTAGTACCACCTCAGGGCATTATGAGTACCTCGTCATGCCGTACGGTTGATGAATGCTCCATCAGTCTTCCAATCCTTTGTAGATGAGATTTTCAGGGAGTAGTGGAGTATGTCGAAGACATTCTGATATACTACGCTACACGCGCCGAGCATGTGTCCTTGGTGCGCAGGGTACTTGGACGACTGTTGGAGCATGACCTGTACGTCAAGGCTGAGCAATGCCTGTTCTTTCAGCAGGCCGTCTCCTTCCTAGGGTATTGTATTTCCACATCAGGGTTGGAGATGGAAAGTGACCGCATTTCAGCCGTGCGTAATTGGGCGACTCCCACCATGGTAAAGGAGTTGCAGTGGTTTTTAGGGTTTGCCAATTACTACCGGAGATTTATCCGGGATTTTGGCCAGGTGGCTGCTCCCATTACCTCACTGCTGAAGGGGTGTCCTGTACGTTTGCAGTGGTCGGTTGAGGCGGACAGGGCTTTTGGGTCCCTAAGGGCTGTGTTTACCTCGGCTCCCGTGCTGGCCCATCCGGATCCCTCTTTGGCATTCATAGTGGAGGTGGACGCATTCGAGGCTGGGATAGGAGCCGTTCTCTCTCAGCGCTCGGGTACGCCACCGAAGCTCCGCCCCTGTGCTTACTTCTCGCAGAAGCTCAGCCTGGCGGAGCGGAACTATGTTGTGGGGAACCGGGAGCTGTTGGCTGTGGTTAAAGCTTTGAAGGTGTGGAGACATTGGCTTGAGGGGGCTAAACACCCTTTCCTCATCTGGACTGACAACCACAACCTGGAGTACATCCGGACAGCGAGGAGACTGAATCCTCGTCAGGCAAGGTGGGCCATGTTTTTTACCCGTTTTGTGTTTACCCTGTCCTACAGACCAGGTTCCCAAAATGATAAGGCAGACGCACTGTCCTGGCTGTATGACACAAAGGAGCGACCCATGGATCAGACTCCCATACTCCCGGCCTCCTGCCTGGTAGCCGGTCGTGTGGGAGCTGGACGCGGACATTGAGCAGGCGTTACGTACAGAGCCCGCTCCCCTCAAGTGTCCCGTCGGGCGTCTGTACATTCCGTCTGCTGTCCGTGACCAGTTGATCTATTGGGACCGCACGTCACCCTCCTCTGGTCATCCGGGGATCGGCCGGACGGTGCGCTGTCTGAGTGGAAAGTACTAGTGGCCTACCTTGGTAAAGGACGTGAGGGTTTATCTTTCCTCCTGCTCGGTGTGCGCCCAGTGTAAGGCTCCGAGACACCTGCCCAAAGATAAGCTACATCCCTTACCCGTTCCACAACGGCCTTGGTCACACCTGTCGGTGGATTTTCTGACCAATCTTCCTCCCTCACAGGGAAACACCACTATCCTGGTCGTTGTGGATCGGTTCTTTAAGTCCTATCGTCTCTTCCCTCTGCCCGGTCTTCCTACGACACTACAGACTTTGGAGGCCTTGTTTACACACGTCTTCCGGTGCTACGGAGTGCCTGAGGATATAGTGTCTGATCGAGGTCCCCAATTCACTTCGAGTGTCTGGAGGGCGTTCATGGAACGTCTGGGGGTCTCGATCAGCCTCACCTCAGGTTTTCACCCTGAGAGTAATGGGCAGGTGGAGAGAGTGAACCAGGATGTGGGCAGGTTTCTGCGGTCTTATTGCCAGGACCAGCCGGGGAAGTGAGCGGCGTTCGTGCCCTGGGCAGAGATGGTGCAGAACTCACTCCGCCACTCCTCCACTAACCTCTCCCCCTTTCAGTGTGTATTGGGGTACCAGCCGGTTCTGGCGCCGTGGCATCAGTCAGACCGAGGCTCCTGCGGTGGATGACTGGTTCAGGCGCGCGGAGGAGACATAGGAAGCCGCCCATGTTCACCTCCAGCAGGCCGCGCTGTGCCAAAAAACCAGCGCGGACCGTCACCACAATGAGGCCCCGGTGTTAGCACCGGGGGACCGGGTCTGACTCTCGTCCCGAAACCTGCCACTCCGCCTGCCCTGCCGGAAGCTGGGTCTGCGGTTTGTGGGGCCATTCAAAGTCCTGAGGAGAGTGACCGAGGTCTGTTACAGGTTACAGCTTCCCCCCGATTACCGTATTAACCCCTCGTTCCATGTGTCTCTCCTCAGGCCGGTGGTGGTTGGTCCGCTCCATGAGTCTGAGGTGCGGGAGGTTCCTCCGCCACCTCTGGACATCGAGGGGGCCCCGGCGTACTCCGTCCGTTCCATCCTGGATTTGAGGCGTCGGGCGAGGGACCTTCAGTACCTCGTGGAGTGGGAGGGGTTACGGTCCGGAAGAGAGGTGCTGGGTTCCGGTGGCGGACGTGTTGGACCCTGAAATGCTGCGGGAGTTCCACCGTCTCCGGCCAGATCGCACGGCGCCTCGCCATTCGGGTCGTCCCCAAGGCCGGGGTTGGCGCGCAGCTCCAGGGGGGGTACTGTCACGGCTTCCGCCGAAGTCGGCTCCCCTCCTTGTTCGGGCGATGTTCGGCGGTCGACGTCACCGGCCTTCTAGCCATCGCCGCTCCATTTTTCATTGTTCCATTTGTTTTTTCTTGTTCCCCTGCACTTGACTCGAATGACCAGCAGCGAAAACCCTGACAAACTGGATGTTTTTTGTTTGTTGCACCATTCTCGGTAAACCCTTGACACTGTCATGCGTGAAAAGCCCAGGAGGGCGGACGTTTCTTTATTAAATCTAGAATCGGCTTCCTATTCTGCAACAAAGCCTCCTTCACTCATGCTGCCAAACATACCCTCGTAAAACTGACTATCCTACCCATCCTTGACTTCGGCGATGTCATATACAATGTAGTCTATCACAGTGCTATCTGTTTTGTCACCAAAGCCCCATATACTACCCACCACTGCAACTTGTATGCTCTCGTTGGCTGGCCCCCACTACATATTCGTCGCCAAACCCACTGGCTCCAGGTCATCAATAAGTCTTTGCTAGCTAAAGCCTCGCCTTATCTCTGCTCACTGGTCACCATAGCAAAACCAACCCGTAGCACGCGCTCCAGCAGGTATATTTCACTGGTCATCCCCAAAGCCAACACTTTCTTTGGCCGCCTTTCCTTCCAGTTCTCTGCTGCCAATGATTGGAACGAATTGCAAAAATCACTGAAGCTGGAGTCGTATTTCTCCCTCTCTAACTTTAAGCATCAGCTGTCAGAGCAGCGTACCGACCACTGTACCTGTACACAGCGAATCTGTAAATAGCACACCCAACTACCTCATCCCCATATTATTACTTACCCTCTTGCTCTTTTGCACCCTCGTATCTCTACTTGCACATCCTCCTCTGCACATCTATCACTCCAGTATTAATGCTAAATTGTAAATATTTCGCCTCTATGGCCTATTTATTGCCTACCTCCCTACTCTTCTACATTTGCACACAATGTACATAGATTTCTATTCTATTGTGTTATTGACTGTACGTTTGTTTATGTGTAACTCTGTGTTGCTGTTTTTGTCGCACTGCTTTGCTTTATCTTGGCCAGGTCGCAGTTGTAAATGAGAACTTGTTCTCAACTGGCCTACCTGGTTCAATAAAAGGTGAAATAAAAATAAATGAAAATAAAAAATAACATTTCTGGGGTACTGGATCCGGTGCACCTGGCACCAATGATCATACAATACTCAAAGTTACTTAGGTCACTCGTTTTACCCATTCTAACGTTCAATCGAGCAGTAACTGAATGCCTCAATGCCTGTCTGCCTCCTTTATTTAGCAAGCCACGGCCGCGTGACTCACTAGAAGCGATTAATTTTCTTGAACGGGTTGGTTTACATAATAAAGTGTATATTTATGCTAGGAATGTTAATAGACCATGGAGCTTTTTAAGTAGTGTAACTTTGTGGGGAATTTTAATGTTTTATTTCACCTAATTTTTACATTCTGTCAGAAAGAGCCGATGTTCAACTTAATAAAATACATGTTTTTTTTTTAAATTACTGGAGTAAGTGCCTATTAAGTGCCAAATACAGTAACAGGGTTGACCCTAAAAGGGTTGACCACAATCCCCTTGTGACAGTCTTGTTGTGTGCAATAAGGAGCACGTTTCAATGTCTAGCCTGTCTATATATGGCTAACAGGGTTGACGTGTTTTGCTCTACTCACTCAGTTTTCCACCACAAAACACCAGAAAATGGCCAAAAAGAGTAGAACCAGCTCACCTGATTTTACACTATGATTTGACTATTATATGTTCAATGTTTCACTATATTAAAACGAGAGATTAGTTAACAAAACAGTTCATTTTAAACCTTAAAATGAATCAATAAGGACATGAAATAAATCATAATCTTCAGAAATGACTATGTCAAAGCAATAAAATAACTAGGGCTTTACAATGATGGTGAAAACATGGAAAAATGCTGTGGTCTGTTGCTGTGACCTGGAGTAGTCTGCTCTGGCCCCTGTCTCTCAAACACATGGGTTGAATTTGACCCACTGCTCTAGCATCATCTCTCCTAACTTTCTCCTCTCTCTATCCTGTCCGATAAATACAAAATATATGAAACAAGTTGGATTGCCCCGCTCCTAAGAAAAATGTAGCTGACAAGCACAGAGAGAGAAATTCATGCAATATTGACAGTGGAACCGATTGAGGACGTGGCACCTATCTCCCATGAAGAAAACTAGATCTCAGCTTTGTGTCAACTTACATAAAAGGATGTGAGGCTGGCCATGTTCTTCAACACTCTCGAGGCATAAACAGTCTTATAAAGAGAAAAGCCAGGCCAGCTACAACTGTGGTGTTATTGTTGCAGAGAGAGAAAGAGAGAGAGACAGAGAGAGAGAGAGCAATAGACAGAGAGAGAGAGAGGAGGTTGTGAAAGCCAGGTATGAAGCAGAGTTGTCGCTGCGTTTGACTAAAGATAACAAATAACAAACTCAGCAAATCCAATACATATAATAACATTGATAAACAGGGAAAGAAACAGCCTTTTAATGTGTGGATATATATCTCTGCATCTCTTAAGTGTTTCTCATGACACAGATCCCATATGGCCCTTTTTTAATTTTTTATTTCACCTTTATTTAACCAGGTTAGCTAGTTGAGAACAAGTTCTCATTTACAACTGCTACCTGGCCAAGACAAAGCAAAGCAGTGCGACAGAAACAACAACACAGAGTTACACATGGAATAAACAAGCGTACAGTCAATAACACAATAGAAAAAAAATAAGTCTATATACAGTGTGTGCAAATGGCATGAGGAGGTATGGCAATAAATAGGCCATAGTGGCAAAGTAATTACAATTTAGCAGATTGACACTGGAGTGGTAGATGAGCAGATGATGATGAGCAGATGATGGTGTGTAAGTAGTACAATAGTCTCTCCAAGACCATTGCACTGGAGTATGGGTATGCGTCCCAAATGGCACCCTATTCCATATAGTGCACTACTTTTGACCAGGGTGCACTATATTAGGGAATAGGGTGCCAGTTAGGATACAGACTGGGACACATCCCACTGTGTTAGTCATAGGAACCAAGGGTTGCCCGGCTGTCAATTTTAAGGCAGCATACTGTTTATACGGGTAATGCCAACAGGATCCTGATTGCAAGCCACTGGTTTATGATGATTAGCCATGGAGACTATTCCCAATTAGGTTTGATTTGAATCACCCTTTTTTTAACATTAGGCTCTACCATGCAGTCCCACTGTAAGTCTGAGGTTGGGTTTCACCTAGATTAGAGACAGTTTGTGTGTGTGTGTTGGTGAGCATGTGTGTGTGTGTATGCGTGCATGACTGCGTGTGTGTATAGCACTGTGTAATGATGTAGAAAACCCAATTAGTATCTTTGGACTGGTTGAGAGATTTGAAGGTGTTAATCACACAGAACACTGGGGTTTCTCTGAGCTGGTATAGAGAACAGTGTGTCCTGTCTCTGTTTTTATTGGATGACCACAGGCTTGCATTTTTATCCAAACATCTCCTTTTTCCCAGAATGAAATGATTCACCAGGTATTCCCTGTCTTTCCCCATGCTGAAATATTTTCCATTTGGAACAATAATCTATGTTTCATTAGGAGATAGAGACAAAATGGTTGATTTGGATTGCGAGTTACTTCGTTCTGTTTAAGATGGCGTGGTAAATTCCACTGACTAATCAATCAGAGAAAGTCTTCATAAGAAGTGACACATTTCAGTGACAGTACAGTAGTTGGACAGAATCTAGTTGTCACGATCGTCGTATAGTGAAAGAGAGGAGGACCAAGGCGCAGCGTGATAACAATACATCTTACTTTTTAATGAAGACGAAACTAACACTTTTACAAACTATCAAAACGACGAACGTGAGGCTATACAAACAATAAGTGCAGACACTGGCAACTTACACATAGACAATCACCCACAACCTACCTAATGACTATGGCTGCCTAAATATGGCTCCCAATCAGAGACAACGGTAGACAGCTGTCTCTAATTGAGAACCAATCTAGGCAACCATAGACTTACATAAACACCTACAATGAACACAACCCCATGAACTCTACAAACACCCCCTAGACAATACAAACACCCTAGACGAGACAAAAACACACAAACATCCCCCATATCACACCCTGACCTAACTAAAATAATAAAGAAAACAAAGATAACTAAGGCCAGGGCGTGACACTAGTGTCACAACAACAAGAGTACAGCAGTCACCACCACTATGTCCTACTAACAATCTGCACTGAAATGTTTCCTGTCTATGCCAATGTTATGGTGACAAGGTCATGGGAGGGTTTGTCATCGAACAGTACGTCTGTATGATTACGTTTTCGTAATCTCAACTTTATCTCCATATGAAACAACTTTTGGATAGTTTTAAAGCTATCATCAAGTGTTGCCACAGCTGTGATTGTGGATATCCAATACAACATGACTCCAACAGAAAGGCTTTCAGCAGATTATCCTCAGATACAAATACCTAATATAGTGCCAACCCTTTATGCTCCAGTTTCCCATTATGAAATTATTGTTGGATTAATCAGCCAATAAGCATTACTGAATAAATCTCTCAAAATGTTTCTCCATTTGTGATGTTCTGTGGTGCCTTCAATAGTTTTTACAACAATGAGTAACACTATGACAATATCACTGAGGAGAAGGAGAAGTTTTGATTTAGTCCACTACATTTGACCAGGGCCATTCCCTATATACAGTAGTCCACTACTTTTGACCAGAGACCTATGGGCCCTGGTCAAAAGTAGTGGACTAAATAGGGAATAGGCTGCCAATTGGGATGCAAACTTTAGTCTTTAGAGCAGGCAATTTATTCCCTGGGCCTGACCGACTTTTTTCCAATCCTTAAACTGAATTGTGCAAAACACATGAGCTGCCTCAGTGGCAAAGCCACTGCTTCAACCTCGCTAAGAAGATCACTTCTGATGTCTCCACGTCAAAAACAGTGTGCGAACCTAGACACTGGCGGAACGAGAAGTGGAGGCCTGATGTTTCCAACTTATCAAATCATATTGGGTTACTCTTGTGTACATACGCAGTGGCTGACCGTTAGGAAAGCTCTTAGTGGAATTGTCATTGATTCAGTGCTCATGCTCTCCTCTCTCCATCCACCTTTTCAGCCTGCAGGTTGCAACTGATATCTTGGTTGCACTTTAGTTGACACCTAGCGTCATAACATGTTACGACACTGTCATAACCATGTCCTAATATATCATAACAGCTGACATAAATTGTCATAACCTGTCACAATATGTTCATAACACTGTCATGACCCATATCTTTACACCTGTTGTGACATAAATTTAGTTATTTTATGTCTGGTTATAACACCTACATAAGTGTCAAAACCCAGATTTATTCAAATGTGTTTTTCTCTGCCAAGAAGTTTCCTTTCGTTTGAAAGTTTGTTTCCTAAATCATTTGCTGTAGTAATGAATCATTCACAGTCATGTTTTTTCCATCGTATTTTAAATAACATGTTGAAATACACTTTATGACACTGTCATGAAGCATTATGATCATCCTGTGTCACTTTACTTGAACTAAGAAAATACACTTTATTGCACTGTCAAGAAGCATTATGACCATCATAATCATATGAAACAGATAGGCCTATCACGTACATGCCCTTATGTCAGTCATCAGTCATAAAGAGGGTGTTTTGTCCTGCTCCTGAAATCTGCTCCTGCATTCATCTCAGTCATCAGCAACAGAGCATTGGGGTAGGTGCATGTCTGACATTAATGTGTGCGCTATTACAATGGTCATTTAATAGTTCAGAAAATGTGCACACTAAAGTGTAAATGGAATGTTTTGCCTTGTGTGGTAGGTTTTGTGGGTCTTGACAATCTTATGTAGGTGTTATAACCAGCCATAAAATAACACTATACATGTCACAACAGGTCTAAATATGTGCCATGACAGTGTAATGACCATATTATGACAAGTTATGTCAGATGTTATGACATGGTTATGAACGTGTTAAGAAAGTGTTACAGATATCGTTCCTTTTCCATGTTTATTCTAGCTATAGTCCCCACAGCACTTTGCATAGCCTATATTGTAAAATGGTGCCAGATCATGAATGGATGGATAAGCAAGCTTTTCCACTTCATCTTGTGAGGACAGAGAGAGAGAGAGAGAGAGTTTTCAGTCCCTTTTCAACCCTGAGAGGCCTAAAAAACAGTACAGGACTTAGGTGATAGAACTCTTCATACAGTTTTTTTCTGACCAAAAAGGACCACGTTTTCATCGGGAAGTTGGGTTGGTTATTATACCAAATATTTTAAAAGGGTGGGGGAAAAAACTCAAACCTTGGCTTAAAGTGTCATGTTTATTTCGTTATTGTATTGGTGAATACAGGGCACTGACTCAGAGCCGGAGAGTTTTCAACATTCACAGGGACTGCAGCTGCATAGGGATCAATTCATATCTCACCCAATAGCTTCAGACTCAGTGAACACTATCATGGTGATCGGTCACATATTTTTTTCTTCTTCTCTCTCTATCTCTTCTTCTTTAATATGTTTCTGTGCAGCTGTTAACATATGTTCGGAGAAGAAGAAAGAGAATGTGATCGTTTTCATTAAAAGTCTAACGAGCGGCAAGGGAATACCCAATAAAACAGAGACTCAAAGTGACAAAACAGCCAAGACAACGGAGTGTTGGAAACATTAACATAGAGAGAGAGAGAGAGCGAGAAAGTCCTGAAAGATTTGTGAAGTCATTCTACCAAGAGAAATAACAATAAAAAAACATTGGAATTGGTGAACAAGCCTTTAAAATCATCAAGAAGAGAAATGTTACGTTCATATATTTGGCGGTGGTGGGCGTTTCATCATTACTACAGTAGGGTGATTCCTCGCCAAACAAGACCATAGAAGGGTCCTTTAGAGGAAGGATTGTTGACATATATTTGACATTTTATTAAAACAATAACAAAGCAGTCTCCTTGCCTCTGTTTGGTAAAAAGCTTAGGGATGGGCCTGGAGAAATTGAACAACTCTCAAATTCATAGACAGCTATGGATGCAAGGACTAACCATCCATGATATCAAATGTATAGTTTTAACCATGTTTTGAGGCTATACAGTGATTGTTTACTTTTATATTGTTTACAAACATTGGAGTAAACAAGCTTGTGTATTGGGTTCTGATGGTGTACGACACTTGAACTAAGCTCATGAAGCATTTAAAAATTATATTTTTCAAGAATCAATGTGTATAGCTCATTCATTTATAAGTCTAACTGGATGTAGCAACTAATGATTCTAGCTTTAAAGCACAATTGAGAAATTATTTATTGTTGGTTTTCAGTTCGAAATTTTTTGACATTTTGGCCTTAACATCCTGACTCCATAATGTTTCATCTGTAGGTGCTACAAAGCAAAAGTTGGGGTCATATGAAGCTTTACCTCTTGCTCTGTAATTTGAGTAGTATTTTGATTTCAATAACACATTTCTTACATAAATATATAAATATTGAAAAACATAAACATGAGTGTAGAATATATACGTATATAAAAGGCTAATATTTCAATATATTGTTGAACATAATATTCTCTACGGGTATATCAAAGTTCCAGAGTGGGATCTCTGCTACTTTTAGAGTTATGATCCAATGTATAAGCATTACTAACAGAGTGAACGTGAAAATGGATAAAAAATGGTCGCCCTGGTGATTTTCAGGATGTGCGATGCTAGAACTAAAAGCTGGGCTGCGATTGGTTACATTGCATTCAATTTTCAATATTCGTAAATTAACTTTGGCGACTATTAAGTATTTTTTAAACATCCCGCTTTGGGCTGCATAATTCATGAACAGAATTAATGTCTTACCTCAAATAGCCACGAAATCCCTAGTTTGAAAGCCACTGTTTTTTTTCAATCATCAAGTTTGCAGACGACACAACAGTAGTAGGCCTGGTTACAACAATGACGAGATAGCCTACAGGGAGGAGGTGAGGGCCCTGGGAGAGTGGTGCCAGGAAAATAACCTCTCACTCAACGTCAACAAAACAAAGGAGCTGATCGTGGACTTCAGGAAACAGAAGAGGGAGCATGCCCCTATCCAAATCGACGGGACCGCAGTGGAGAAGGTGTAAAGCTTCAAGTTCCTCGGCGTACACATCACTGACGATCTGAAATGGTCCACCCAATCAGACACTATGGTGAAGAAGGCGCAATAGTGCCTCTTCAACCTCAGGAGGCTGAAGAAATTGGTCTTGGCCCCTAAAATCCTCACAAACTTTTACAGATTCACAATTGAGAGTATCCCGTCGGGCTGTATCACCAACTGGTAAGGCAACTGCACCACCCGCAACTGCAGGGCTCTCCAGAGGGTGGTGTGGTCTGCCCAACGCATCACCGGGGGCAAACTACCTGTAGCACCCGATGTCACAGGAAGGCCAAAAAGATCATCAAGGACGTCAACCACCCAAGCGAAGGCCTGTTCACCCCGTTATCATCTAGAAGGCGATGTCAGTACAGGTACATCAAAGCTGAAAAACAGCTTCTGTCAGACTGTTAACCTCTACGGGAATGGTGTCCCCCCCCGGGACGGTTAAGCTAACGTAGGCTAATGTAATTAGCATGAGGTTGTAAGTAACAAAGATAATTCCCAAGACATAGACATATCTGATATGGACAGGAAACTTACATTCTTGTTAATCTAACTGCACTGTCCAATTTACATGAGCTATTACAGTGAAATAATATCATGCTATTGTTTGAGGAGAGTGCAGAATTATGAACTTGAAAATGTATTAATAAACCAATTAGGCACATTTGGGCAGTCTTGATACAACATTTTGAACAGATGTGCAATGGTTCATTGGATCAATCTAAAACTTTACACATCCACTGCTGCCATATAGCGGCCAAAATCTAAATTGCACCTGGGCTGGAACAATATTATCTTTAACCAGATCTAATGTATTGTCCTACATTAATTTCACATTTCCACAAACTTCAAAGTATTTGCTTTTAAATGGTATCAAGAATATGCATATCCTTGCTTCAGGTCTTGAGCTACAGGCAGTAGATTTGTGTATATCATTTTAGGCGAAAATTGAAAAAAAGGGTCGGATCCTTAGTTAGAAAATTGTTATTGAAATCAAAATACTACTCATTTTACAGTACACACTGTAAAGCTTCACATGACACCAACTTTTAATTTATAGAACCTGCAGATGAAACATTATGGAGTAAATTGGGCACGATTTTCCCCCAAAGTGAAAACAGCGCCCTCTGTCCTCAACAGGTTAAAGGGAAAGGTCATACATATTCCAAAGGAAATTATTGATGTCTCAATTATGCTTTAACATGCAAATGTCAAGTATACGTAAAAAATAGTTCCTTCAAAGGACCCTTCTATAGATTTAATTTAACTAAAATCCCCAAAATCCTGGTCTTGTTTTGCTCTAGTTTTGTAAGGAATAACCCAGTAGCCTAATGATGCTCTGTCAGATGGTGAGGAATCACCCAGTAGCCTAATGATGCTCTGTCAGATGGTGAGGAATCACCCAATAGCCTAATGATGCTCTGTCAGATGGTGAGGAATCACCCAGTAGCCTAATGATGCTCTGTCAGATGGTGAGGAATCACCCAGTAGCCTAATGATGCTCTGTCAGATGGTGAGGAATCACCCAATAGCCTAATGATGCTCTGTCAGATGGTGACGAATCACCCAGTAGCCTAATGATGCTCTGTCAGATGGTGAGGAATCACCCAGTAGCCTAATGATGCTCTGTCAGATGGTGAGGAATCACCCAATAGCCTAATGATGCTCTGTCAGATGGTGAGGAATCACCCAGTAGCCTAATGATGCTCTGTCAGATGGTGAGGAATCACCCAATAGCCTAATGATGCTCTGTCAGATGGTGAGGAATCACCCAGTAACCTAATGATGCTCTGTCTGATGATGAGGAATCACCAAATGATGTTCTGTCTGATGATGAGGAATCACCCAGTAACCTAATGATGCTCTGTCAGATGATGAGGAATCACCCAGTAACCTAATGATGCTCTGTCAGATGATGAGGAATCACCCAGTAGCCTAATGATGCTCTGTCAGATGATGAGGATTCACCCAGTAGCCTAATGATGCTCTGTCAAATGATGAGGATTCACCCAGTAGCCTAGCTATGCTCTGACAGATGGAGGAAAGGACCACTATAAATCAGTCAAAAAAACGTTACTGTCCGTAAAATGTTTTGTCACGAACATTCAAAACTACAATTCCATGATTGGTATTTATTTATTTTTATTTTTATTTATTTACATATTTATCCAGCCCTAGGCTTTCTGTCAAATCTGTAGAGAAAGTTGCAGGTCAGTCGCAGTGAAAAGACAACCCATGCCCTGTCTCTCGGTCTCCTTCACTGTGATGGTATCCATTTCATATCACTGAGGAGAAATTGGAAACACCTGATAATTAGTCAAACTATTCCAAAAAGTAAGTCTAAAGGTGGTAAAACTTTAAGAATGTTAGTAGTCAGAAAATACTTGCCGTTTACCGCAATCGTTGATTGATTCATTTTTGTCATCCAGCTTGGCACATTAAAATAACAGGCTACACACTGAAACAATTACAGACATCATTTCTGCTCTTTAAACAGCTGAAGATGGGGGTGGAGGGATGGAGTGGTTGGATGAATCAGGAAATGACGAGAGAAACCAGACCAGACGTGTGTGACTGCCTCAGCGGTGTAATACCACTCACTGATGAGAGTGATCGAGGACCGTTTCTCAGAATCTAAAATGGATCGAGGGGCTCTAAGAGCGGTTTATTGTGTCATTGTTGGCTTTGGGTTCTGTTTTAATCTATGCAGCTGTTTAATCCCATGTGACTGACAGTGCTGTAGGCTTTCAACAGTCAGGAAACATGGCCATGTACACTGTATGTGGAATTTTAAGAAAAAACAGTCAAGCGTTTTATCGGTCAACCATCCAATTGCAGGAGCTCTACCAATGGGGGAAAATGAGTTGACTGAGTCTGATGGTGACCTCAAACATCTGCTTCTGAAATGAGTCATCATTCTTTCCCGATAATACTCCCTAGGACAACTACATGAGAAACACTACAGGTCTTATACATATGCTTTTTTTATACAGCACTTGGGTCAACATGATGTAAATCACAGACAGAGAGCTGTGAAATATCTGAGCCTGGCGACCCGTTGGGCCTCCAAAAACAGGATCTGACCCCTGCTACCCGTTGGGCCTCCAAAAACAGGATCTGACCCCTGCTACCCATTGGGCCTCCAAAAACAGGATCTGACCCCTGCTACCCGTTGGGCCTCCAAAAACAGGATCTGACCCCTGCTACCCGTTGGGCCTCCAAAAACAGGATCTGACCCCTGCTACCCATTGGGCCTCCAAAAACAGGATTTGAGCCTGGCTACCCGTTGGGCCTCCAAAAACAGGATTTGAGCCTGGCTACCCGTTGGGCCTCCAAAAACAGGATCTGAGCCTGGCTACCCGTTGGGCCTCCAAAAACAGGACCTGAGCCTGGCTACCCATTGGGCCTCCAAAAACAGGATCTGACCCCTGCTACCCGTTGGGCCTCCAAAAACAGGATTTGAGCCTGGCTACCCGTTGGGCCTCCAAAAACAGGATCTGACCCCTGCTACCCATTGGGCCTCCAAAAACAGGATCTGACCCCTGCTACCCATTGGGCCTCCAAAAACAGGATCTGACCCCTGCTACCCATTGGGCCTCCAAAAACAGGATCTGACCCCTGCTACCCATTGGGCCTCCAAAAACAGGACCTGAGCCTGGCTACCCGTTGGGCCTCCAAAAACAGGATCTGACCCCTGCTACCCATTGGGCCTCCAAAAACAGGATCTGACCCCTGCTACCCATTGGGCCTCCAAAAACAGGATCTGACCCCTGCTACCCATTGGGCCTCCAAAAACAGGATCTGACCCCTGCTACCCATTGGGCCTCCAAAAACAGGATCTGACCCCTGCTACCCATTGGGCCTCCAAAAACAGGATCTGACCCCTGCTACCCATTGGGCCTCCAAAAACAGGATCTGCGTCTCAAATGGCACCCTACTGCTGGTCATGTCTTAAAACGTCCAATCCACCTAACCTTGTCCCAAACAACAAACCAGGTTGTAGCTGTAGTTTTATTTCTAAATGATCACTAACCTCGAGCCTCAAACATGCCCACACACTCAGCCCCTGATACCACCAGGATCTCAGTCCCTGATACCACCAGGATCTCTGTCTGCAGCCCCTGATACCACCAGGATCTCTGTCTGCAGCCCCTGATACCACCAGGATCTCAGCCCCTGATACCACCAGGATCTCAGCCCCTGATACCACCAGGATCACAGCCCCTGATACCACCAGGATCTTAGCCCCTCATACCACCAGGATCTCTGTCTGTGGGGGGCTAGGGTCTCTGTCTGTGACAGGCCGGGTTCTCTGTCTGTGGGGGGCTGGGGTCTCTGTCTGTGGAGGGCTGATACCACCAGGATCTCTGTCTGTGCCGGGCTGGGGTCTCTGTCTGTGGCGGGCTGGGGCTGGGGTCTCTGTCTGTGGTGGGCCGGGGTCGCTGTCTGTGGTGGGCCGGGGTCGCTGTCTGCGGCGGATCAGGTTCTCTGTCTGTGGTGGGCCAGAGGCCGGGGTCTCTGCAGAGCCTGATAAGACAGAAGACAGTACAGCCTGGCCTTGTGTCCTAAACACATACACATATTACACACTTATTTCTAAAGTTGCTCCCTAAATGGCACCCTATCCCTATATAGTGTGCTAATTTTAAGGGGATCATTTAAAAAAGTACTTGATATAGGGAATAGAGTGTCATTTGGGATGTAGGATATGTTTCTAAAGTGGGCATTCCACAGCAGACTCCTTTAAAAACTATGGACCATTTCTGCATTCCTTGTCTAAACATATGGAGTAAACAGTATTGCTTCACTCTTGTCTTTAGGGTAAGTGGATGAATCCTTGAGCTTGGGTTGGGCAGGGCAGCAGATAGCCTAACGATGGGAACCTAGTGAGTGAACTTCCATCGACCTGAAGTAGGAGCGTAGTAGTAACTGATTGTAGAAGACTTGGCAAAGACTCAACAGAGATCCAACCCCTAACTTTAAACTGAATAATGATATGTGTGATTGATGTGGCCCCTCCACTTGGCCCCCAAGAGGTCATCTGCTTTCCACTGTCTCGCATGTGAAGGAGTTTTACATCAATTGTCTCTAACCAAAGCATCTAGCCTTGTTTTGTTAATCTGACAAAAGCTGTTTGACTTCCAGCAGCATATTAAAATGTGAAAAGGTGCATAGCGTTTGTTGCTTAATGCATAACAGGGCCTTTGAATATCTTGACACACCAGTAAACAGAATATACAGTGCTAAGTAAGCAGATTGATTCAGTTAATGCTGCTTTCACCTCCATAAATGTTCATTTTTTTCTGGCAATTACTCACCTTCTCTGATTCCTATTCAGAGTTAGCTACCATCATATATTCTTGTTCAACATTGAAAACATCAAACCTCTAATCCTTTGTCAGTTCCCCTGGCTGCAGCTCTGGGCCACTTGGTTAGTTTTGTTCTTCTCCTCTGGTGCGTGAAGAACCTCTGTAGTGTTGTGTTACAATACATGTCTTGTTTCTGTTAGGGGCCAGGAAACCGAGTCAGAGGCTGCTTTCCCAAAACCTTTCCTGTGTGAATTGGCCACTTGTTTCAGGTTTCTGGTTGCATCCCCCCCAGCCGCCAAACCAACCGGTCCCAAATAGGGACATTTTATGCAGGTGACCTTTAACCTTCACCACCGTGTCCAAAATGGCACCCTATTCCCCATATAGCGCACAATAATAACTATGTAGCGTACTGTCAATGGAAATACGGTGCATTTTGGGACGCACCTCATGTCTTCCTATTTACCTCTCAGAAAATAGTGGAATTATGACATTTAACACAGTCTGTCGCCTGCAGATGTCTAGGGTAGCCTGGCTGTGACTGGGAGCTATTGAGACCACAGCTCAATCGCTGGCCTGGCAGACCCTTTCTCAGTAGTGGCAGACATTAAAACACATTCACATTTCATGAAAATGTAACAGAAAATAACTAAAACACATGTTTTCTTAAGAGTAGACAGTAGGTTGACAATGAAAACACGTGAAACTAATGACATGGTGCAGTGTTGTTCTGCTCCTGGTAAATCATTTATATCTGGAATGTGCATTACAGTTTTTTTGGATTGCTTACACACTAAAATTAAAAGTAGTACACTATTAGCAAAACCTTACACTCAAGAAGCAAAACATCAGCCCATATTTGCACAACTATAAGCACATTGTCAACCTCACACTTGTTGCAAAACTCTACACACAGTGATTTGCAAAACACTAAACACACTTAACATACATTACACACAAAAATCTATCATGAAGTCACGTCCTTGCAATACCAAAGCACTGACTGTCAAATTACCACACCGTCCAACCAATTGGTTCAACACAGTCATCAGGTGTGCAAACACTCGTTTGCTTAATTGTAGACACACCAATCAGGTGTATAAGCACTATAAAAAGCAGCAGGTGAGTTCATCGGTCTTCAAGCACAATGGAAAGAGTCAGAGAAAGAGTAAGACGAGGAGGAGGAGGACGAGGAGGAGGACAAAGAGGAGAACGAGGAGGACGAGGAGAACGAGGAGGAGGACGAGGAGAACGAGGAGGAGAACGAGGAGGACGAGGAGGACGACGAGGAGGAGGAGGAAGGGGAGGAAGAGGAAGACAAGAAGGTGCTCAAAGAGGACCGAATCTGACAAATGAGATCCGCGCAGCACTGGTTGACCACGTTGTCAACCACGGCCTGGCGCTGAGGGAGGCTGGACTGCGAGTACAGCCAAATCTAAGCCGATATACAGTGGCAAGTGTGATGAGAACATTTAGACTGGAAAATAGGTATTGTAAAAATATCATCATATCAAAAACATCTGCACAGTTTCAGTAACTGCTTACAGTACTGTATTCTATGCACTATCAGCACTTCTGTTACCTTTTCCTGTGAAATTACTGTACTACTGTATACTGTTTTTTTTTTCTACATAGGATTGAGGGTCAGGGACGACAAGGGGGAAGGCCTCCTATGTTCACAGAACAGCAAGAGAGGGAGATAGTAAACATGGTTTTGGCCAACAATGCTATAACACTCAAGCAGCTCCAAGCTAACATTGTCAATAACCATGCCATTTTCAACGATATCCATCAGGTCTCAACATCAACACTGGCACGCATCCTAAAAAAAAAACATATTCAAATGAAGCAAATTTATCGAGTGCCTTTCGAGCGCAATTCCGAAAGGGTGAAACGACTGCGGCATGATTATGCAGAGGTATGTATTCACTTTAGCAGTGTGATCTTGCATACTGTCTCATAATCTTTTACTGTACTGTAATATGTATACTAGATCTACACTGAACTACACAATTTTGCCTGACACTGTTTTTCAGAGAGTTTTACGAATGGATGGAGAGGAGATCCAGCATGAGTTCATTTACGTAGATGAGGCTGGGTTCAACCTGACGAGAACACGAAGGAGGGGAAGAAACATCATTGGCCACAGGGCTATAGTCAATGTCCCAGGGCAACGTGGGGGTAATATAACACTCTGTGCAGCCATTACACAGAATGTGGTCCTCCACCGCCATGCCCATATGGGCCCTTACAACACAGCACTCATACTTACATTCTTGGACCAATCGCACAACATAACAGCAGCAAATCAAATCGATCATATGCAATACATTGTTGTCTGGGACAATGTGTCTTTCCACCGCTCTGCTCTGGTTCAGAACTGGTTTCAGCAACATCCACATTTCACCGTCCTATATCTTCCACCATACTCTCCATTCCTCAACCCTATAGAAGAGTTTTTCTCGGCATGGCGGTGGAAGGTATATGATCTCCGTCTCCAGGCTGAGGTACCCCTCATCCAAGCCATGGAGGAGGCCTGTGACCAGATGGAGGTAGCAGCAATGCAAGGATGGATTCGTCATTCAAGACGTTTCTTTCCAAGGTGTCTTGATAATGACAACATTGCCTGCGATGTTGATGAAATTCTCTGGCCAGATCCAGCTAGGCGAAGAGATAATGTATAGTATGTTTACTGTAGTATTTTCTGTACAATATTGTCAGTTTTTTTCTGATTATTTTTTATGTTTGTTGTTGTTGTTATTTACTGTAATTGTAACCTGTACTGGATACAGTATTTTAAGTTTGTCTGTTGTTTGCTGAGCTAACAGTGTTATGCACACTACTGTAGTAGCATGAAAACTGGGACATGTTTTGTTGTGATTCTCCATGTTGACATGTTGACTGATTTGGGTATATGGAGAGAAATAAATGATATTTTGGTCTTGTGTTGGTCTTGTGGTCTTGTGTAGTGTTTGTATAGTTGCACTTTCTCTGTGTACTTCATTTACACTACTCTAATCACTGACAATTAGACTTGCTAAAAGTGTTTTAGGTTAGCAACAGCAGTGTGTAACTGGTTCAAAAAGATTGAAGTCATATGAAATGTGTGTGTTTCGTATGGTAACAAAATATCATTTTTATGAAGTCGTGTATAGTTTTGACAAAAGTGTTCCATTTTGCAAATGATCTGAAGTGTTGTGCTACTTTGGTGTAGGGTTGTGCTAATTGTGTGTAGTGTTTTGACAAACCGGGCCCTGTTTTCAAAATTGTGCTTAAACAATTGAAAAAAACTGTAACTTACAATACGTAAAGTGACGTTTGGTTACAGTATTATGAATCTCCATGTCAACATTTTGGGCGAATTGAGAAATAAATTAGTTTCTTCAGTCTGCAACATTGGTCTTGTGTAGTGTTTGGTGAATTTACATTATATTTGTACTTTGTTGATAGTAGCCTACTCTAATCATAGGGAAGTAGAAGTGATAAAAGTGTTTTAGGTTTATCACAGCAGAGTGTAACTCGTGCAAACAGAGTATAGTAATGTGAAACGTGTGTGTTTCATATGGTAACAAAGTGTGGTTTTTAAAAAGAAGTGTATAGTTTTTACAAGAGTGTTTAATTTTGCAAAGGATCTGTAGTGTTTTGCTAATTGGGTGTGTGGTTGTGCTAATTGTGTGTAGTGTTTTGAAAACACGGGCCCTGTTTTGAAAATCGTGCTTAAGCAATCAAAAAAAACTGTAAAGCTGCTTTGATATCAATGCTCCACACAGCCGTGAAGGCCATATGTGACGCAAGGGCGCCATCTAGAGGTAAAACAGGAGAGAGAGAGAGAGAGAGAGAGAGAGAGAGAGAGAGAGAGAGAGAGAGAGAGAGAGAGAGAGAGAGAGAGAGAGAGAGAGAGAGAGAGAGAGAGAGAGAGAGAGAGAGATGGCTTCCTCAGGCTGTGACCAGGCTTTAGACATAGTTTCAGGCTTTTATTTTGAAAAATGAGCGAGATTTTTCAAAAGTAGTCAGGTGTCCTCTGAATAGTTCCTGCGTGCGAGAGTGGAGCTCTCCATTTTCTTTTTCTCTCTTATTGAATAGGTTACGGTCCGGTTGAAATATTATCGACTATGTTTGTTATAAACAACCTGAGGATTGATTATAAAAAACATTTGACATGTTTCTACGACCATTACGGATACTTTTTGGAATTTTCGTCGAACGGAACGAGGCTTTGGTTTTCTGAACATAACGCGCAACCCAAAATGGGTTATCGAACAAAAAGAACATTTGTTGTGTAACTGGGAGTCTCGTGAGTGCAAACATCCGAAGATTATCACAGGTAAGCGATTCATTTTATTGCTTTTCTGACTTTTGTGACCAAGCTAATATAAGGCTAACTGTTCTAGCGTTGATTGATACACTCACAAAAGCTTAGATTGCTTTCGTTGCAAAGCATATTTTCAAAATCTGACACGATAGGTGGATTAACTATAAACAAAGCTGTGTTTTGGTATATTTCACTTGTGATTGCATGATTATAAATATTTTTAGTAATATTTTTGTATCTGATACGTTTGGGAATTGTCTTCTGCCTTTCAGCACCGGAACGAGGCTGTAGTTTTCTGAACATAACGCGCAACCCAAATGGCGTTTTTTTTGTTATAAAAGTAATATTTATCGAACAAAAATAACATTTATTGTGTAACTGGGAGTCTCGTGAGTGCAAACATCCGAAGATTATCAAAGGTAAGCGATTCATTTTATTGCTTTTCTGACTTTGGGGCTAGCTGTTCTAGCATTGATTGATACACTCATAAAAGCTTGGATTTCTTTCTCTGTAAAGCATATTTTCAAAATCTGACATGATAGGTGGATTAACAACAAGCTAAGCTGTGTTTTGGTATATTTCACTTGTGATTGCATGATTATAAATATTTTTATTAATATTTTGCGCCCTGCAATTCAGCAGTTGTTTAGGAAAATGATCCCGTAAAAGGGATCCGTAGCGCAGAGAAGTTAATGCAACCGCTGCGTCAGATTTCAAAAAAGCTTTACCGAAAAAGCACACCATGCAATAATCTGAGTACAGCGCTCAGAGCCCAAGCAAGCCATACAGATATCAGCCATGTTGTGGAGTCAACAAAGTCAGAAATAGCGTTATAAATATTCACTTACCTTTGATGATCTTCATCAGAATGCACTCCCAGGAATCCCAGTTCCACTATAAATGTTTGATTTGTTCGATAAAGTCCATCATTTATGTCCAAATACCTCCTTTTTGTTTGCGCGTTTAGTACACAATCCAAACTGACGACGCACGTGCAGGTCCAGGCGAAAGTTCAGACGAAAAGTCATATTACAGTTCGTAGAAACATGTCAAACGAAGTATAGAATCAATATTTAGGATGTTTTATCATAAATCTTCAATAATGTTCCAAACGGAGAATTCCTTTGTCTGTAGAATTGCAATGGAACGCAAGCTACCTCTCACGTGAATGCGCATGACCAGCTCATGCCACTCTGGCAGACCTCTGATTCAGCTCCCATTCCCCGCTCCTTCACAGTAGAAGCATCAAACAAGGTTCTAAAGACTGTTGACATCTAGTGGAAGCCTTAGGAAGTGCAATATGACCCCATTTCCAATGTATCTTGGATAGGCAAAGAGTTGAGAAACTACAAACCTCAGATTTCCCACTTCCTGGTTGGATTTGTTCCCAGGTTTTTGCCTGCCATATGAGTTATGTTATACTCACAGACATCATTCAAACAGTTTTAGAAACGTCAGAGTGTTTTCTATCCAAATCTACTAATTATATGCATATTATAGCTTTTAGGACTGAGTAGCAGGCAGGTTACTCTGGGCACCTTTTTATCCAAGCTACTCAATACTGCCCACCTGTCCCAAAGAAGTTAAAGTCTCCACCCACTAGGAGCGCCGCCTCTGGGTGAGCGGTTTCCTGTTTGCTTATTTCCTTATACAGCTGACTGAGTGCGGTCTTAGTGCCAGCGTCCGTCTGTGGTGGTAAATAAACAGCCACGAAAAGTATAGCTGAAAACGCTCTTGGCAAATAGTGTGGTCTGCAGTTTATCATGAGATACTCTACTTCAGGCGAGCAAAATTTTGAAACCTCCTTAGATTTCGTGCACCAGCTGTTGTTTACAAATGCACAGACCGCCCCCACCCCTTGTCTTACCGGAGTGTGCTGTTGTTTCTAGCCGGTGCAACGTATATCCATGTCATCATTCAGCCACGATTCCGTGAAACATAAGATTTTACCGTTTTTGATGTTCCGTTGGTAGGATATTCATGATCTTACCTCATCTAATTTATTGTCCAATGATTGCATGTTGGCGAGTAATATTGACGGTAACGGCAGCTTTCCCACTCGCCTTCTGCGGATCCTTACGAGGCACCCCGCTCTGTGTCCTCTGTACCTGCATCTCTTCCTCTGCCAATAACTGGGATGTTGGCCTCGTCGGGTGTTAAGAGAATATCCTGTGCGTCCTGATTGTTGAAGAAAAATCTTCATCTAATCCGAGGTGAGTGATCGCTGTCCTGGTATCCAGAAGCTCTTTTTTTACCATAAGATACTGTGGCAGAAACAATATGTACAAAAGAAGTTACAATAAATAGCACAATTGGTTGGGCGCCTGTAAAACTGCTGCCATTTCTTCCGGACCCATTTTATTAATGATGGACTGCTGTGATTGCAAACTTAAATACCACAGTGTACAATCACAGCTGCAAGTTTTGTGACCTGTTGCCACAAGAAAAGGTCACCAGTAAAGAACAAACATCATTGTAAATTCAACCTATATTTATGTTTAGTTATTTTCCCTGATGTACTTTAACTATTTTCACATCATTACAACACTGTATATAGACATTATGACATTTGAAATGTCTTTATTCTTTTGGAACTTTTGTGAGTGTAATGTTACTGTTAAGTTTTATTGTTCCTTTCACTTATATCATTATGTATTTCACTTGCTATAGCAATGTAAACATATGTTTCCCATGCCAGTAAAGCCCCTTAAATTGAATTGAGGGAGAGAGACAGAGAGAGAGAGCATCTTTGCCCAATCACCTCTGAAGAAGAGCAGACTGAACCACTCCAACCAATCAAATGCAGCCACTCTTATACACAACCAACCATAGCACTGCCTTTAATCACACTCCTCCTAAGTTACATCCAAAATAGGGCTCTGGTCAAAAGTAGTGCACTATATAGGGTAGGGATCATGGACTAAATTCAGCACCGGTCTGATGTTTTCAAGAACATAATTACGAATAATTTATAGACTTCAAATTGACCACAAGAAGCCCAAACATATATAATATTTGACTAAAACATAATCATTTCAAGCCTTGCTGACATTTGTATACGACCACGTGTCTCTCTATTATGCGTGGGAATACTTGGGAACAGATTTCTAAAATTAAAATCACTTAGAGTTGATTTCCGAGTGTTTTTTCAGTCTTTGATGACCAACAATGAATTTTAATTTGATTTGTATTATTGTAGAGTAATAGTGACGACATGAAAACTATGATTTAACACTTATGGAATAATGTAGTAACCAAAAAGGTGTTAAACAAATCAAAAAATATTTTAGATTTTAGATTCTTCAAAGTAGCCACCATTTGTCATGATGACAGCTTTGCACACTCTTTGCATTCTCTCAAACAGCTTCACCTGGAATGCTTTTTCAACAGTCTTGAAGGAGTTCCCACATATGCTGAGACCTTGTTGGCTGCTTTTCCTTCACTCTACAGTCCAACTCATCCTTAACTATCTCAATTGGGTTGAGGTCAGGTGATTGTAGAGGCCAGGTCATCTGATGCAGCACTCCATCACTCTCCTTCTTGGTCAAATAGCCCTTACACAGCCTGGAGGTGTGTTGGGTCATTGTCCTGTTGAAAAACAAATCATAGTCCTACTAAGCACAAACCAGATGGGATGGCGTATCGCTGCAGAATGCTGTGGTAGCCATGCTGGTTAAGTGTGCCTTGAATTCTAAATAAATCACAGACAGTGTCACCAGCAAAGCACACCCACACCATCACACCTCCTCCTCCATGCTTCACACACACAAATCTCAAATTTGGACACATCAGACCAAAGGACAGATTTCCATCAGACTAATGTCCATTGCATCTGTTTCTTGGCATAAGCAAGTCTCCTCTTCTTATTGGTGTCCTTTAGTAGAGGTTTCTTTGCAGCAATTCGACCATGAAGGCCTGATTTACGCAGTCTCCTCTGAACAGTTATTGTTGAGATGGGTCTGTTACTTAAACTCTGAAGCATTTATTTGGGCTGCAATTTCTGGGGCTGGTAACTCTAATGAACGTATCCTCTGCAGCAGAGGTAACTCTGGGTATCCTTTCCTGTGGCGGTCCTCATGAGAGCCAGTTTCATCTTAGTACTTGGTTTTTGCGACTGCACTTGAAGAAACTTTCAAAGTTTGTTACATTTTCCAGGTTGACTGACCTTCATGTCTTAAAGTAATGATGGATTGTCGTTTCCCTTTGATTATTTGAGCTGTTCTTGCCATAATATGGACTTGGTATTTTACCAAATGTTCTGTGTACTAACCCTACATTGTCACAACACAACTGATTGGCTTAAACACATTAAGAAGGAAAGAAAATCCACAAATTACCTTTTAAGAAGGCACACCTGTTAATGTACATGTATTCCAGTTGACTACCTCATGAAGCTGGTTGAGAGAATGCCAAGAGTGTGCAAAGCAGTCATCAAGGCAAAGGGTGGCTAATTGAAGAATCTAAAACATAAAATATATTTTGATTTGTTTAACACATTTTTGGTTACTACATGATTCCATATGTGTTATTCCATAGTTTTGATGACTTCATTATTATTCTACAATGTAGAAAATAGTCAAATTAAAGAAAATCCCTGGAATAAGTAGGTGTGTCCAAACTTTTGACTGGCACTGTATATACAGTTGAAGTTGGAAGTTTACATACACCTTAGCCAAATACATTTAAACTCAGTTTTTCACAATTCCTGACATTTAATCGAAGTTAAAATTCCCTGTTTTAGGTCAGTTAGGATTACCACTTTATTTTAAGAATGTGAAATGTCAAAATAATAGGAGGGAGAATGATTTCTTTCAGCTTTTATTTCTTTCATCACATTCCCAGTAGGTCACAAGTTTACATACACTCAAATAGTATTTGGTAGCATTGCGTTTAAATTGTTTAACTTGGGTCAAACATTTCGGGTAGCCTTACACAAGCTTCCCACAATAAGTGGGAAGAGCTGGTGACAGAGCTGGTGTAACTGACAGAGCTGGTGTAACTGAGTCAGGTTTGTAGGCCCTCCTTTCTCGCACACACTTTTTCAGTTCTGCCCACAAATTTTTTATAGGATTGAGGTCAGGGCTTTGTGATGGCCACTCCAATACCTTGACTTTGTTGTCCTAAAGCCATTTTGCCGCAACTTTGGTAGTATGCTTGGGGTCATTGCCCATTTGGAAGACCCGTTTGCGACCAAGCTTAAACTTCCTGATTGAGGTGTTGCTTCAATATATCCACATAATTTTACTTCCTCATGATGCCCTCTATTTTGTGAAGTGCACCAGTCCCTCCTGCAGCAAAGCACCCCCACAACATGATGCTGCCAACCCGTGCTTCACGGTTAGGATGGTGTTCTTTGCCTTGCAAGCCTCCCCCCTTTTTCCTCCAAACATAACGATTGTCATTATGGCCAAACAGTTCTATTTTTGTTCCATCAGACCAGAGGACATTTCTCCAAAAAGTACGATCTTTGTCCCCATGTGCAGTTGAAAACCATGGTCAGGCTTTTTTTATGGAGGTTTTGGAGCAGTGGCTTCTTCCTTGCTGAGCGACCATTCAGGTTATGTCGATATAGGACTTGTTTTAGTGTGGAAACAGATACTTTTGTACCTGTTTCCTCCAGCATCTTCACAAGGTCCATTGCTGTTGTTCTGGGATTGATTTGCACTTTTCACACCAAAGAGCATTCATCTCTAGGAGACAGAACGCGTCTCCTTCTTGACTGGTATGATGGCTGCGTTGTCCCATGGTGTTTACACTTGCGTACTATTGTTTGTACAGATGAACGTGGTACCTTCATGCGTTTGGAAATTGCTCCCAAGGATGAACCAGACTTGTGGAGGTCTGCAATTCTAAGGTCTTGGCTGATTTCTTTTGATTTTCTCATGATGTCAAGCAAAGAGGCACTGAGTTTGAAGGTAGGCCTTGAAATACATCCATATGTACACCTCCAATTCACTCAAATTATGTCAATTAACCTATCAGAAGCTTCTAAAGCCATTGCATGATTTTCTGGAATTTTCCAAGCTGTTTAAAGACACAGTCAACTTAGTGTATGTAAACTTCTGACCCATTGGAATTGTGATACAGTGAATTATAAGTGAAAAAATCTGTCTGTAAACAATTGTTGGAAAAATTACTTGTGTCATGCATAAAGTAGATGTCCTAACCGACCTGCCAAAACTATAGTTTGTTAACAAGAAATTTGTGGAGTGGTTGAAAAACAAGTTTTAATGACTCCAACCTAAGTGTATGCAAACATCCGACTTCAACTGTATAATGATTTTGCTGAGAAAACCTGGGGGGGCAAATAAAACCACCCCTGGGCCAAATTCAGCCCGTGGGATGCCCGTTGGTTGAACCCTGATGTATGGAATAGGGTGCCATTTTGGATGCAACCCTACTGTATGGCACAGTGGTTTCACTTTCACCTCACCCTGCTCTTGGTGGTTTCGCTTTTACCTCACCCTGTGTTACGTACACTTCTTTGAGGCGGGAACGCAATACCCCGCTACATCTCAACTCCCAGTGGAGTGAAAAAAGTATGTGATCGTAGGTGCGGGGAAGGACGACAGAGGCAGAGAAAAATACAGTTTACAGGAAATGTATTATTCCTAACACATGGCAATGTGGGGAAAAGGGGCTGGACGGAACCAAAGCAAAGAAAGTTAAAGTTAACTTCTCTGGGATATGTGGGACGGTAGCGTCCCACCTAACCAACAGCCAGTGAAATTGCAGGGCGCCAAATTCAAAACAACAGAAATCTCATATTTAAAATTCCTCAAACATACAAGTATTATACACCATTTTAAAGATAAACTTCTCGTTAATCCAGCCAAAGTGTCTGATTTCAAAAAGGATTTACGGCGAAAGCACACCTTGCGATTATGTTAGCTCAGTACATAGCCACAGAAAAACACAGCCATTTTTCCAGCCAAAGAGAGGAGTAACAAAAAGCAGAAATAGAGTTAAAATGAATCACTAACCTTTGATGATCTTCATCAGATGACACTCATAGGACTTCATGTTACACAATACATGTATGTTTTGTTCGGTAAAGTTGATATTTATATCCAAAAATCTGAGTTTAGGTGGGACGCTACTGTCTCACTTGGCCAAAAGCCAGAGAAAATGCAACGCGCCAAATTCAAGTAAAATACTATAAAAATCAAACTTTCATTAAATCACACATGAAAGATACCAAATTAAAGCTACATATGTTGTGAATCCAGCCAACATGTCTGATTTCAAATAGGCTTTTCGGCGAAAGCACACCAAACGATTATGTTAGGTCAGTACATAGCCACAGAAAAACACAGCCATTTTCCCAGCCAAAGATAGGAGTCACAAAAAGCAGAAATAGAGATAAGATTAATCACTAACCTTTGATGATCTTCATCAGATGACACTCATAGGACATCATGTTACACAATACATGTATGTTTTGTTCGATAATGTGCATATTTATATCCACAAATCTCGGTTTACATTGGCGCCATGTTCAGAAATGCCTCCAAAATATCCGGAGAAATTGCAGAGAGCCACGTCAAATAACAGAAATACTCATCATAAACTTTGATGAAAGATACATGTTTTACATAGAATTAAAGATACACTTGTTCTTAATGCAACCGCTGTGTCAGATTTCAAAAAAACTTTACGGAAAAAGCACACCATGCAATAATCTGAGACGGCGCTCAGATATAACAACATTTCTCCGCCATGTTGGAGTCAACAGAAATACGAAATTACATCATAAATATTCCGTTACCTTTGATGATCTTCATCAGAATTCACTCCCAGGAATCCTAGTTCCACAATAAATCGCTGTTTTGTTCGATAATGTCCATTACTTATCTCCAAGTAGCTAGCACGTTTAGTACACATGTCCAAACGCTCGTGCAGATGCAGGCGAACTCGGACGAAAACTTCAAAAAGTTATATTACAGGTCGAATAAACTGGTCAAACTAAGTAGAGAATCAATCTTCAGGATGTTTTTATCATAAACATTCAATAATGTTCCAACCGGAGAATTCCTTTGTGTCTACAGAAGTAATGGAACGCAAGGCGATATCATGTGGAATGCGCGTGACCAGGAACTGGCTCTCTGCCGGACCACTGACTGAAACACCTCCCATCCGGCCCCACATCACAGTAGAGGCTTCATTCAACGTTCTACAGACTGTTGACATCTAGTGGAAGGCGTAGGAAGTGCAAAGATGAATTGAAAATCGACCAGCCTCAGAATTCTCACTTCCTGTTTGGATTTTTTCTCAGGTTTTTGCCTGCCATATGAGTTCTGTTATACTCACAGACATCATTCAAACCGTTTTAGAAACTCGAGAGTGTTTTCTATCCAATCGTAATAATAATATGCATATATTAGCATCTGGGACAGAGTAGGAGGCAGTTCACTCTGGGCACGCTATTCATCCAAAGTGAAAATGCTGCCCCCTATCGTAGAAAAGTTTTAAGGAGTCCCCTCTCCTACCTTACTTTCCCACTTCTAACCTAAACTTTAGCACCAACTGGCGTGCTAACCAAAATACAGGGGCTTGTCCGCCCAGGTCTTACCTAGTGTGTATAGACATATTAAATACTACAGGTCATGTAAGCCCGCAGGCCTCTTGCCTATACACTCCCAAGGTGCGTTCCCCTTCCCTCTCTCTGAAGGAGCGGCAACAAAATAATATAAAAAAAACTTTCACTGACCGCCACAACAACCAACACAGGACATTAAAAACCTCTCCTTTCTGGCGAAGGAACAATGGCTTTTATCAAGCTGGAGAAGGTGTTGGTAATTGAAGAAACAGCTGTATCCCCTGACAAGAGGGAGGGGTCAGCGCTCCAATCAGCGATGGGGCCGACCAATCAGCTGCTTTATGAATCCCGGAAGCCATTTCCTGAAATAGACACACATACAAACCCACAACAACACAGAAACTGGGGAACGTAACACCCTGCTCTTGGTGGTTTCACTTTCACCTCACCCTGCTCTTGGTGGTTTCACTTTCACCTCACCCTGCTCTTGGTGGTTTCACTTTCACCTCACCCTGCTCTTGGTGGTTTCACTTTCACCTCACCCTGCTCTTGGTGGTTTCACTTTCACCTCACCCTGCTCTTGGTGGTTTCAATTCTAACTCACTCTGCTCTTGGCTCAATCAAGGGGGGAATAGTAATACCACAAAAACACAACATGTCCATCACCGACTGGTTAGCCAATCCGTGAATAACCAGCCAATCAGATTCTCTCTTATCTATTTGGCTTGGCTGGTTCTTATTCAGTTCCTTATCGTGATGGTGGTGTTACCCCCTCGTTGAGGTCAGATCCCCTTACTCCTGTGATCTTTATCTGAGGACAGTAGACAAGACATATCTGATTTCCACACACTGGGAAAACATTGGGGAACACTGAGCTTTACACGCACGCACCCACACAAGCATGTGCACGCACAAACACACACACAAACACACTCACTCCTAAGAAACAGGGGGAATGATGGAAACATTGCTCTGCTCTAACGAAGCTTGGCTGTTTGGCTTATTCAATTCCGAGATCAGAGTGCTTGAATCACTGTCATGCACCCCATAGTCTTATATTGAGATAAAATGCTCCAAATATATCCTAATGTAAAGCTGTGATCTCGTCAATGTGATGATGTCATTGCTGTGTTGTCAGTCCCTGGTGGTTTTGATTATGAATAGAGTACTGTGTCTCACAGCCTCCTTTTCAAGTTGACTAAGTTTGCTTTAAAAGCCATAGCCATAACTTTAACCTTAAAGCTAATCTTAAATGTCCACCTAGCAAATCATTGCTGAGTAACAATTAAGTACCTTACCGTAATTACTTTAAACTTTTTAGTGCAACGATTTTTAAAACTCAAAGTTGCTGGAGTTGGTGCTTCTAGGGCAATTCAGGCAGATGTTAAAGGGTCTTTTTACTGAAGAATGCATTTATTTCATATGATTGTGTTTAGCTTTTTGTGTATTGTGTAATTGTTGTGTATATAGATATGTTAAGTGTAATTGATGTGTAGACATGTATAGTGTAATTGATGTGTAGATACAGTTGAAGTCGGAAGTTTACATACACCATAGCCAAATACATTTCAACTCAGTTTTTCACAATTCCTGACATTTAATCCAAGTTAAAATTCCCTATCTTAGGTCAGTTAGGATCACCACTTTATTTTAATAATGTGAAATGTCAGAATAATTGTAGAGAGTGATTTATTTCAGGTTTTATTTATTTCATCACATTCCCAGTGGGTCATAAGTTTACATTCATTCAATTAGTATTTGGTAGCATTGCCTTTACATTTTTTTTTACTTCGGTCAAACGTTTCAGGAACCTTCCACAAGCTTCCCACAATAAGTTGGGGGAATTTTGGCCCATTCCTCCTGACAGAGCTGGTGTAACTGAGTCAGGTTTGTAGGCCTCCTTGCTCACACATGCCTTTTCAGTTCTGCCCACGCATTTTCTATAGGATTGAGGTCAGGGCTTTGTGACGACCACTCCAATACCTTGACATTGTTCTCCTTAAGCCATTTTGCCAGAACTTTGGAAGTATGCTTGGGGTCATTGCCCATTTGGAAGACCCATTTGCGACCAAGATTTAACTTCCTAACTGATGTCTTGAGATGTTGCTTGAATATATCAACATAATTTTCTTTCCTCATGATGCCATCTATTTTGTGAAGTGCACCAGTCTCTCCTGCAGCAAAGCACCCTCACAACATGATGCTGCCACCCCCGTGCATCACGGTTGGGATGGTGTTCTTCGGCTTGCAAGCTTCCCCCTTTTTCCTCCAAACATAACGATGGTCATTATGGCCAAAAAGTTATATTTTTGTTTCATCAGACCAGAGGACATTTCTCCAAAAAGTACAATCTTTGTCCCCATGTGCAGTTGCAAACCGTAGTCTGGCTTTTTTATGGCAGTTATGGAGCAGTGGCTTCTTCCTTGCTGGGCGGCCTTTCAGGTTATGTCGATATAAGACTCGTTTTCCTGTGGATATAGATACTTTTGTACCTGTTTCCTCAAGCATCTTCACAAGGTCCTTTGCTATTGTTCTGGGATTGATTTGCACTTTTCGCACCAAAGGGCCTTCATCTCTAGGAGACAGAACGAGTCTCCTTCCTGAGCGGTATGAAGGCTGTGTGGTCCCATGGTGTTCGTACTTGTGTACTATTGTTTGTACAGATGAAGGTGGTACCTTCAGGCATTTGGAAATTGCTCCCAAAGATGAACCAGACTCGTGGAGGTCTTGGCTGATTTCTTTTGATTTTCCCATGATATCAAGTAAAGAGGCACTGAGTTTGAAGGTAGGCCTAGAAATACATCCACAGGTACACCTCCAATTGACTCAAATGATGTCTATCAGAAGCTTCTAAAGCCATGACATCATTTTCTGGAATTTTCCAAGCTGTTTAAAGGCACAGTCAATTTAGTGTATGTAAACTTCTGACCCACTGGAATTGTGATACAGTGAATTATAAGTGAAATAATCTGTCTCTAATTGCTGGAAAAATGACTTGTGTCATGCACAAATTAGATGTCCTAACCGACTTGCCAAAACTATAGTTTGCTAACAAGAAATTTGTGGAGTGGTTGAAAAACGAGTTTTAATGACTCCAACCTAAGTGTATGTAGACTTCCGACTTCAACTGTAAGACCTCTGTATTGTCTTGTATGGTTGAGCTCTCAGTCCCGTCTTGTATGGTTGAGCTCTCAGTCCCACTCTCCGGAGTGTGTGACCGACCAGCTTCATTATTGCAATTCTTAATCAATAATAAAGATAGATTTTTTGAATAACAAAGTCTATCTCACTTAATAAAGATTTTTCCACGACAACCTGTACTCAGAGCATGCATGGACCAACTGGAAAGTGTCTTCACTGACATTTTCAACCTCTCCCTGACCGAGTTTGTAATACCTACATGTCTCAAGCAGACCACCATAGTCCCTGTGCCCAAGAAAGTGAAGGTAACCTGCCTAAATTATTACCGCCCCGTAGCACCTACGTCAGTAGCCATGAAGTGCTTTGAAAGGCTGGTCATGGCTCACATCAACACCATCATCCCGGAAACCCTAGACCCACTCCAACTCGCATTCCGCCCCAACAGATCCACAGATGACACAATCTCAATCACACTCCACACTGCCCTTTCCCACCTGGACAAAAGGAACACTTATGTGAGAAAAATGTTCATTGACTACAGCTCAGCGTTCAACACCATAATGCAATAGCTATGGACCCTGGGACTAAACAATTCTCTCTGCAACTGGATCCTGGACTTCCTGTTGGGCCACCCCCAGAAGGTAAGGTTAGGCAACAACACATCTTCCACGCTGATCCTGAACACTGGGGTCCCGCAGGGGTGCATGCTTAGTCCTCTCCTGTACTCCCTGTTCACCCACGACTGCGTGTCCAAGCACGACTCCAGTACCATCATTAAGTTTGCTGACAACACAACGGTGGTAGGCCTGATTACCGACAATGAAGAGACAGCCTATACATTTACATTTACATTTAAGTCATTTAGCAGACGCTCTTATCCAGAGCGACTTACAAATTGGGAGGAAGTCAGAGACCTGGCAGTGTGGTGCCAGCACAACAACCTCTCCCTCGACGTGAGAAAAGGAGATGAATGTGGACTACAGGAAAAGGAGGGCCGAAAATGCCCCCATTCATGTCGACAGGGCTGTAGTGGAGCGGGTCGAGAGTTTGGTGTCCACATCACCAACAAACTATCATGGTCCAATCACACCAAGAAAGTAGTGAAGAGGGCACTACAACACCTTTTCCCCCTCAGGAGACTGTAAAGATTTGGCATGGGTCCCCAGATCCTCAAAAAAGCTTCTACCCCCAAGCCATAAGACTCCTGAACAATTAATAAAATGGCCATCCGGACTATTTGCATTGACACCCCCCACTCCCCTTTGTTTTTACACAGCTGCTACTCACTGTTCATTATCTATGCATAGTCACTTTACCCCTACTTACATGTACATATTACCTCGACTAACCTGTACCCCCGCACATTGACTCGGTACCCGTAACCCCTGTACATAGCCTAATTATTGTTATTTTATTGTGTGTGTTTTTTTTATGGGCTTGTAAGTAAGCATTTCACAGTTAAGTTTACACCTGTTGTATTCGTTGCATGTGACAAATCAAATGTGATGTCATTTGATACACCACAAGACATGCCACCAGAACAGACTATGGGAGGCACACAGTACTACATAGAGCCATGACTACATGGAACTCTATTCCACATCAGGTAACTGATGCAAGCAGTAGAATCAGATTTAAAAAACAGATAAAAATACACCTCATGGAACAGCGGGGACTGTGAAGCAACACAAACATTCACACTATACACACGCGTACACATAGATTTTTGAGTTGCAGGTCCGGGAAGGACTGCATGTTGCACTTAAACAGCATGGGATTATTGCAGACCCACCCTGCTTTTCAGAATGGGAGAGTGAGAGTTTAGACACCTACCAATTTGCTGTAAGTCGTTCTAGATACGAGTGTCTGCTAAATGATTCAAATGTAAATGTTATGTAAATGATGATCACTGCAGACTGCTGCATGAATGTCAGTTGTGACACACCTGTACATGTAATGATGCTTTAAATTAAATAGTGTGAAGAAATTACAATAAACATTTATCTGTTCTTTGGGAATGCATTACATTGTTGCTATTGGTCAATCATTAAAGGTCTAATCACAAACTTCAGGTTCTGCTGTTTTTAAAGAGGTGACTTAATCTCCGCCTTACCATAGTGTTTCAGGAAGGGTTCAAATTCATTCTGGACTGTCTTTCTCTGCAACTGGAACATGCTGCCACATGGGCATAATACTGTGTACAAGTACATAGGAAAACAAGCACCTCCTTTGGTTACTATTTGATAGGTTACATTTACATGAGGTTACAAATAACATGGAACTCGGGCAGTGAACTGATTTGCACTTGAACACCGTGTCCACACCACTACTCAGCCTCATGGCATACAACAATACACTTGACATAGCTGCTGAAATTATATTTACAGTCATTTCACATACTGTTATCGGACATCAGCATATATACTGGCAGCACAATATTCCTCCTCTTACTATAAAACTATTTAATCACTGGTAAGTTCTCTAAAATATTTATTGTAAAACTAAAATTACAATTTTCTGTAGGATAAGTGATCAATGTAAATAAAAAACAGCTTGTTGTCAAATTGACAGGAAGCATTGCGAGCGATCAAGATGATTGTGACTCAGTGTGAGAGAGATGGCAGGAAGCCGCTCATCTTGTCATTGTTTGTTTTGGATTACCTTTAGTTGGGCCTTTTTCTAGTGTGGTTAATGTACATATTTATTTAGTCACCAGGAACATATGAACAACCTGCTTGGACTGGCTCACCATGGGAGTCATACCTGAGCTGGCCCTGGACCTAAGGTAAGGTGTTTCCTGGGTACATGCTCATTCAACACCTGGTCACATATGCATCCTTCTCACATTAATGCACACATTAAACCAGGTGGTCAAGAAAATATGTAGGGAATAGGGTGCCATTTGGGATGCACACCCAGACTTTACACCATAGGCCTTGTTACTGTATTAATTGCTAGCAGCGGGTGCTCCAATGTTACAAAAACACTGTGGTTACTGTTACTGACCTATCCAGCAGCAGCAAAACGTTGTACATTCTACAGTAGACATTCCACTCTTCCATCTGCATGGCTGCAAACCTAGTGCTGGGACCCACCGCTACCCATGGAGCTGCATGGAGTTGGCAGCTATTGGCTGAAAAAAGGAGCGGACTGGAAATGGTGAACTTTGAAAAGTGCACAAAGTTGAGACCAACCAAAATGTCAATGATCATTGTAGTCTACTTTCATTAGATTTGGGTATGTGATTTTAGGTGAACATTGAAAAAAATGGTCAGATCCTTAATCAAACGTGACATTCTTATCTTAAACATTCAGTAACACAGGTAACCACTGACCGCTGCCTTTACAGGTTGACCTATGCCTATACTGATATTAATTCCTGATGGCAAAAAAACCCCACAAAAACATTTCCAACAGCAACACTCACAGAGCTTTGGATCATGGCATGTCTCCTGGCCTCCATCTATGGTGTCGATGTCAGCAGGGGTGTAAAGTACTGTGGTATCTGAACTTGACTATTTATATTTTTGACAACTTTTAGTTCACTATATTCCTAAAGAAAATAATGTACTTTTTACTCCATACATTTTCCCTAACACCCAAATGTACTCGTTACGTTTTGAATGCTTAGAAGGACAGGAAAATGGTCTAATTCACACACTTTTCAAGAGAACGTCCCTGGTCATCTCTACTGCCTCTGATCTGGTGGACTCACTAAACACAAATGCTTCATTTGTAAATGATGTGCCCCTGGCTATCCGTAGATAAAAAATATATATAATAATTTTGTGTCATTTGGTTTGCTTAACATAAGCAATTTGAAATGATTTATACTTTTACTTTTTATACTTAAGTATATTTTTGCAGTTACATTTACATTTAAGTCTATTTAAAACCAAATACTTTAAGACTTTTACTCAAGTAATATTTTACTGCTTATATTTACTTTTACTCAAGTATGATATGTAGGTACTTTTTTCACCACTAGATGTCAGTCTCATTGTGCATGTTGACAACCTCATAGAAGCAGCTGGCCTGGATGAGAAGGTCCAGGTTCGGATGATCCTCCTGAGAGTTGAAAGAGTAGGTTGATTCTGGAATAGAGGTGTCAACCTCAGGATCATCATTCTCCAGCACTGAAGATAAACTATAATAAACTCTAAAACAACATCAGTTTTTCAAATAACAATTCTATAACTTTTTATAGTTTTGCATGGAATATCATTTCACGGTGTGGGGGGTGGGGTGCTCTAGATGGCACGGTAGAATTAACTTGAAAATGGAGACTGAAGTACTATTACTATTAGCATGGTCAAATCTAACACAGTGGATGCATGCACACATCAAACTGCAAAACTGATCATTTACATTTCCCCTTGACCTTCAACCTCAACAGTGACACTGATTGACTCTAAAACACAAGGGAGTTATGGACTGTCATTAAATGTGTATAGCTCTATATATTACGGGGGACACTTGTCTTTTCAAGTTATCAAGGATGTGAATAAGCTCTGTATTGCATAGACAAAGAATTCCTAAAAGATAGTTGGATTTTTGGCCAGTGGTGGCTGCGACTGAACAGTCCCAAGTGTCAACCATCTCCATTGCAAGTTTGGTGTCAAGTGGTCAAATCTTCTGGAACACTTGGCTTCTGTCATGACCTGGTATAGGTGACATCTTTCCCAAATGTCTCTTGCAGTACTTTTAGGATAGTTTCGAGAATCTCGACACTATGGAACCGCACGAGAATGCCAGTGAGGATAAAGTTGCTTCCGACTGGCTCCACTGCAACCTGTCTGGAACTTCAGTGTGTCTCTGTTGCTTGGTTGTTTCCATGAGACACAAGCGACAGCTGCAGAGGTAAAATGTTGCCTACTTGGCTGCTGAGAAGGAAACCCGAAAACAGAGATTATTAATTTGTTAATCATGCTACAGCAGTTTTGTGTCAAGATAGCAAAAGCTGTGCGCCGCCCGGGAATCGAACCCGGGTCGAAAGAATGGGAATCTTCCATGATACCATTACACCAGCGGCGCAGTTAAAAATACAATAGATTTTAGCTGATATAAAGAAAGTGTAAATCAGTTTAGACATTGTATGCATGATTTACAGCGTATGAATAATACTCTGGTCATTAAAGCGTCATCGATAATTTAAAACATTTATAATAATTGTAAAAAGTCCACATTTAGAGGCGATCGTTTGCAAGGTTTTCACTTCCGGTTCATGAAAAGGGCAACAAACATAATCCGAACATTGTTACAAGCTACCCATGAACTTTTACCACAAAAGTCAAATCAGTTTTCCAAAAGTAACAAACACACTAGTACCTTAACGATAACTAAGATTATTGCCAAGTAATTAGATACAGGTTTCAGGTGGATTCATTTGTACAGGTTTGTCCTAACATCATTGTAAACACAATATTATGATAAAAATGCTAGCTAGCAATATGGAATTAGCATTAACTGGCTAGCTAGAAAATGCTAATTACACATTGCTAGCTAGCATGTTTTTTTGTAGCTAGCTAGCTAACAACATTGCGTATTATGACATTCATAAATGTTTTGTTTTCGTTAGTAGCTAATGTTCATTGCACAGTTAAATTAATTCGTCAAATTGGTATAGAATCAGGACAAAATGGCTGTTGCCATAGTTCAACACACAGGGTGACGGTTTTGTCCGGATACATGGCTGTTGTGCTTGCTGACACTGTCATTTTGCTACCCTACTAACCGACTACAGCGCCTGCAGTCATGTCTGAAGAAGTGATCATCGTGGAGTGGGCAGAGACTGGTGCATCAGAAGAGGGATGTCAAGCCCAACTCATTACAGACAAAGCCTCTGCAGGTGTGGTACTCAGGCTACAGTAGCCTAATTCAATCAGAGTTTCATATTCTGTTTGACATGTACTCCTGTGTCAGGAATGTTTGTCATGTACTCCTGTATCTCACTGGATCTGTGTTGTCACAGTGTTGCCCGACAGCCTGGTCCAGAATATATTGGTGAACACTGTGGTACAAGGCCAAGAGGAGGATCATCCACTACTAGATGACAACGGCAATGACCTCTGTGAGTGACAACAGATTCTGTGTACTCTGACTATCTTGAATTCAAAGGCCATCAATGGTTTTTGCATGCATCTTTCAAATCATAGTTGCTTAGATCTACGGTTAGTAAGTGTAAGGCCTTGTTATGTCCAGTTTAGTTTACCACATGATTGTGTCATCTTACTTAGTTACATTTAACATTTAAGTCATTTAGCAGACGCTCTTATCCAGAGCGACTTACAAATTGGTGCATTCACCTTATGATATCCAGTGGAACAACCACTTTACAATAGTGCATCTAACTCTTTTAAGGGGAGGGGGTTAGAAGGATTACTTTATCCTATCCTAGGTATTCCTTAAAGAGGTGGGGTTTCAGGTGTCTCCGGAAGGTGGTGATTGACTCCGCTGACCTGGCGTCGTGAGGGAGTTTGTTCCACCATTGGGGTGCCAGAGCAGCGAACAGTTTTGACTGGGCTGAGCGGGAACTGTACTTCCTCAGGTAGGGAGGCGAGCAGGCCAGAGGTGGATGAACGCAGTGCCCTTGTTTGGGTGTAGGGCCTGATCAGAGCCTGAAGGTACGGAGGTGCCGTTCCCCTCACACCTCCGTAGGCAAGCACCATGGTCTTGTAGCGGATGCGAGCTTCAACTGGAAGCCAGTGGAGAGAGCGGAGGAGCGGGGTGACGTGAGAGAACTTGGGAAGGTTGAACACCAGACGGGCTGCGGCGTTCTGGATGAGTTGTAGGGGTTTAATGGCACAGGCAGGGAGCCCAGCCAACAGCGAGTTGCAGTAATCCAGACGGGAGATGACAAGTGCCTGGATTAGGACCTGCGCCGCTTCCTGTGTGAGGCAGGGTCGTACTCTGCGAATGTTGTAGAGCATGAACCTACAGGAACGGGTCACCGCCTTGATGTTAGTTGAGAACGACAGGGTGTTGTCCAGGATCACGCCAAGGTTCTTAGCACTCTGGGAGGAGGACACAATGGAGTTGTCAACCGTGATGGCGAGATCATGGAACGGGCAGTCCTTCCCCGGGAGGAAGAGCAGCTCCGTCTTGCCGAGGTTCAGCTTGAGGTGGTGATCCGTCATCCACACTGATATGTCTGCCAGACATGCAGAGATGCGATTCGCCACCTGGTTATCAGAAGGGGGAAAGGAGAAGATTAATTGTGTGTCGTCTGCAGAGCAATGATAGGAGAGACCATGTGAGGATATGACAGAGAATTTGTTAGGCCTATCACTTTTTTTCTTCTTTTTTTTTTACAGATTGTGAGGAGTGTCATGCCTCCTACAAAGACCAGTGTGATATCCAAGGTGGTCTGTCCTTCATGCTGGACTCTCCCACACCAGTGGGCTTACCCCAGAGGGCCCTCCTCACCCTACCCCATGGGCTGGTGGTGGGCAGGTCCAGTATCCCTGGGGCAGGCCTGGGGGTTCTAAACCAAGGAGCAATTGTGGCCCCGGGAATGCACTTTGGCCCCTGTGAGGGGGAGGTGACTACCAGGGACAGCGCAGTAACAAGTGACTACTCCTGGGAGGTGAGTACTGATGGATGCTTTTTTCAAATTGTATTTATTTAAGCTTTATTTAACCAGGCAAGTCAGTTAAGAACAAATTCTTATTTACAATGGCGGCCTACCAAAAGGCAAAAGGCCTCCTGCGGGGACGAGGGCTGGGATTAAAAATAAAATAAAAATATAGGACAAAACACACATCCACAACAAGAGAGACACCACAACACTACATGAAGGGTTGAGTCGTGCTTAAGAACAACCCTTAGCCGTGTATATAGGCCATATACCACACTCCCTCTGGCCTTATTGCTTAAGTATATTGATTGAGTTATTTTCAACTGTGCCTCCAAATCTTTTTGAAAATCGGAGCATATGTGCCTGCAATTCTACATCACAAACATTGTAATCACGGCAGCTTCACCCGGGACATCCATCATCTTTCTGCCACAGCACTGTGAACCACAGCAGATTGAAGCTTGTGATTGGTTTAGTAAGGGACCGGGACCAAGGCAATTGGATGCGTTTGTAAAGAAACGCCCCTTTATGATTAGAGTGGACTGCAGACTGGACAGCCACGTTCATTCTACTCGCTGATCAAAGTCTTTAAACTCAATTGTCAAAAGAGCATTATGGCAACTTGAGTGCTGTTTTGTAAACATAAACGTCAAGAAATACATTTGGTTCACACCTGTCCCAGAATGCTCCCTTATGACAGCATGTGATAATAGGCTATAGCATACTAGTACTGATTTTAATATAGGGTTGGGTGGTATCCAAGGGATCCTGAGTGGCGCAGCAGTCTAAAGCACTGCATCGCAGTGCTAGAGGCGTCACTACAGACCCGGGTTCGATATTTGTTCTTAACTGACTTGCCTAGTTAAATAAAGTTTTAAAAAATTAAATAAATCCAGATTTTCATATTGTCCTTGTCTCATCCCGGGATTTATGGTATGAGACAAAAAAAGGGATAGTGGGTGTCTATTACCAGAATGCTGCCAAATTGATCACAAGTATAGCACATTTCCATGGAGGCTGCTAGCTAAATATGCTAAAGAACGAAAACTAAAATAAACTAATTGCAAAGACAGGCAATCCAGCTACCGAATGTCATTTTTGGTGAGTCTGGACATTTTACAAGCAAAATGTGAACGAGAGACACTGTGCAAATGAACAAAGTTTTGATGCATGCTGGTCTGAAGGAAGAACAGTACTGCCTCTGGAGCAGCATATGTACAAGCTGTGTCTGTGTGGAGTCTAGAGTTGCTAGGGCAACTGGCCTGCCTGCTCTGCTCGGAGAAGATGGGAGAGGAGCAGACCAGCCAAGAACTGAGAGGAGAAGATGGGGGAGGAGCAAACAGGGCGAGAACTTAAGAGGAGAAAAAAACGCTAGGAAATCAAAAGATAACTCATCTAAAGGGCTTTGACTTCTCAAACATGGCAGAAAGCTAACACAATATGATGCCCCATCACCTTATTAATTCAGCCACTTACTTAGATAACTAGCCAGTTAAACTTAGGGGTTGCGTTAATGCACAATTCTTAATTTTTTACGGAGGACAAAAATTCAATGCATAACAAATATCTTGCTGTGTTTTGTAAACGCAGATGTAAAATACTTCTATTGTAATTTCTCTTCAGCATCATACTAATTTAGTGCTTAAGTTGCACTTCTCCGCTCAGATGAGAGTTCACGACCATGCTCTGACTGATGTATATCTACTTTTCTCCCGTGCTTTTCTCAGTCTAGCCAGCTTACATTTCTCTGATAAAATGCAAAATTAACTTTTAAGAAAAACATTAGAAATTGTAGCTTACTTCATTTTTTTCTATGATAAACATTAGAAATATGATGGCCATGCATCATTTTTGCCCCCAAAAAATATTTTTAATTGTATGCTCACTTAGTGCCTATGTAGGGAATGCGGTGCCATTTGGGACACAACACTGTACTGTAGTTTGTGTAAAACATAACCCATGTCATTCTGGAGCATTGTCTCTATGCTCTGTCTATCTGAGCATGGTCAGCTGGCATTATTTGTCCGTATTGTTCTTTTTAAAGCGCTTGTCTCTTTTCAGGTCTGGAACAGTAAGGGTGAATCTGAGTACATTGATTCTGCAAGAGACACTCATTCCAACTGGATGAGGTAACTTGTGTTGTAGAACGTACCTTATTTTACACTGCATCTGTCTGTCTGTTATGGAGTGCTTAGTCCCAGTGCACTCTCTCTCATCTCTCTTTTAGGTATGTTAACTGTGCTCGTAATGTAGAGGAGGGTAATCTCATAGCACTCCAGTACAGGGGGATTGTTTTCTTCCACTGCTGCCGCTCTATCCTTCGAGGAGATGAGCTCCTGTTTTGGCCTGGGGGGCGATTCATCGACAGGTTTAGGGACCCCTCTGACCAAATCTGGCTCCGAAAGAGCACCCCTTCAGGTACTTATCATCCCCAGTCTCTTTTTACAACCTTGCTCTGGCATTAGGCATCTAGAAGGTTCTGTGAGAGTGTATAAGAGATAATAATAATAATACATGTCTCCAAAAAGTTGAAAGAACGTCACTTTAGTTTAATAAGACCTAACTTTTTCTTCTTCTTTTCTCTCCGTTTTAGAGGTTAATACAAATTTATCGTCTCAGGTTTTCCTCTGCTGTCAGTGCCAGCTTTCTTTCACCACTGAGACCTACATCCAAAGACATAAAGAGCAATTACACCCTCTGGACCTATCACCTGCGTCTGCACTGAGTGAGCTTGAAAATCACCTTTCTAACAGTAACATGAACCCAGACCCTATGTCGTCCTCTGTCCGTGAGTTGGGCTACCGGTGCCCTCAGCGTCCTAAGAGCTTTAAGCAGAAGGGCCACGTCCAGAGAACCATGCGAGCTGTCCACTCCAACATCAGACCCTACTGCTGCCCCCAGTGCAGGAAGTGTTTCGCTCAGGGGTACGACCTGGCAAGTCACCAGCTACGAGTTCACCCAAGGAAGAAGAAGCCTGGAGTGGTAGAGGTCAGAGGTGAGGAGGTCAGAGGTGAGAGTTCGATCCCGCCTCCTTCTGACAGCGCCTGGGAACCCGAGCCTCCGTCCAATGATCAACCTACAGAGACCCAGACAGGGAGAGCTTCCTCACAGAGACTGAGGAACCTCAGGGTAAAGTCCACCAGGAACTCTAAAGCCAAAACTAAGGCTAACACACTGAAACAAAGAGAAACCAGTACCAAGAAGAGGTTCCATTCAGATCCCAATCCAGACGCTCTGGACATGGAGGTGGAGAGGAGAGAGGCTGTAGGAGAGGCACAGTACAGCTGCATTGATTGTCAGGAAAACTTCGGCAACCCAGAGTCCCTTAAAGTCCATCAGTGCATCCGGGTCGTGGTGGGGCCACCGCCGTACTCTTGCTCTACATGCAGGGTTACCTTCAAACGGTACACCACCCTGAAGAAGCACAAGGTCAACAAGCATCCAAAGGAAAACATGCTTTATTGCTGCACCCACTGTGGGAGGTTCTTCAGTCAGGCTGCCGGTCTACAGCACCACCTGGATGCAGAAGTATGTAAGGACATCCAGCTGAGCACTAAAGCTGTCCCTTGCTCCTACTGCCAGTTCTCCTTCACCGAGGAGAGGTACCTCCGGAAGCACGTTAAGAGACACCACCCTGATGAGCATGTCTCTCAGGCCACAGGCCTGGGCTCAGGGCTAATTCAGTCGGAGCAGAAGGCTGGAGATGCAGGAGAAGTTCACCTGTGCTTGCAGTGTGGAAAGAGCTACGAGCACGTTCAAAGCTTCAAAGCTCACCAGTGTTTCCAGTCAGACGCAGCCAAACTGCACTTGTGCAATGACTGTGGGAAAGGTTTCTCTTGTTTCTACAGCCTTAAGCAGCATCAGCGGATTCACACGGGAGAGAAGCCATACCGCTGCTCTTACTGTGAGAAGTGTTTTAGCCACTCTGGACATCTGAATGTGCACGTGAGGATACACACAGGGGAGAAATCTTTCCTGTGTACTGAGTGTGGAGAGAGTTTCCGTCAGTCTGGGGATCTGAAGCGCCATGAGAGAAAACACACTGGGGTGAAACCATGTACCTGTCCTGAATGTGGGAAAAGCTTCAGTCGACCTCAGAGTCTGAAAGCTCACCTGATGCTGCACAACGGAGAGAGACAGTACAAGTGTGATCAGTGTGGGAAAAGTTTTTCACGAAATTATCACCTGACGAGACACCATGAAAAGACACACTCATAATTTGGTTGCACCACACATACACTATTGACTATCGTGTTTCTTTGAAAACACTTGGTTAAGTTGATACATACCCATTGCAACATTCACAGCTGAGAATACCAGTACATTTTACAACACTTCATGTAAAATAATGTGATTTTTGTTCATACTTTGGTTTTCAAAGAAAATAATGTGATAAAGGCACTACAAGTCCTTACACCATGGCAACCCTGCCTGCCTACAAGCTATGGGTATTGATCATGTTCCGGCCTCAATTAGCTATGTTTAGACTGTTGTGGTCCATTTTTGCTGTGTTCTAGTGTACTATAAAATAGATGTCTCTCCTATTCTTAACACCTAGCCCAGTCATATTCAAGGTTAGAACTACCTTTCTAGGGGTCCTGATGATTCTAGCCTTGAGATGCATTTTTGATAGCATATCTACAGTATTTCACTTTTTAATGTGTATACTATTGTTTACTAGGTGTTGTCCAATGAATTCTGTAACCACTCCCTCTTCAAATCAGGGTTGATTGGAAAAAGCTGTTCAAAATAGGACATTGTATTGTCATATCTTTGTACTCCCTGACGAAGGCCATGGAGCCGAAAGGCGTCAAGAGTTTTTCAACTGTTTCCATTTTAACATGCCATACAAATAAAGGCTTTAATTAATTATATGACGAGTGCCTACATCTTCCTTTATTTTTGATGACCAATGTGTTTATTATTCATAATATGCCATTCCCAATTTAGAGTAGAATATATCTCTATTGTCCCTGGAGTATAATTCAGTTTGTGATCTGAAGATGAGGGAAATGTAAAATAGAAGAAGTTATAAAAAAATAACTGACTTCAGTATCACAGTTCACCATTTATTGCACAAAACAATGCAAAGCATGTGCCCTGTCCAAGCCTAAAATCTGATGAAAACACTCGAAACATGCCCATGAGATACAGTATGTGTTCATTTGATAACACTGTCTTCATGAAATCCCCCAGGTCTAGCCTCTCTGAAATGTATTCTTCCTTTCATCAACACTTGTTTCTTTGCATTGCTTTTCTCCAATACCACACATGTTTACCGGGAGGAATGTTTCATCACCTTCAAACTCCATGGTTGTGTTCACGATGGACAAGTTCAGTTATGCCTAGTCCCTCTGTTTCAGTCCATCAGTCACCAGTTCTTGTGTCTGCCATTCAGTCAGTGTTGAACACATCTTTGATAACATTCACAATAAAAAAAATAAAAAATAAACTAAGATTCCAACCCTTTGTGGTACAGCACATATGGAGCAGTTCTCTTCTTTTTATAAGGAGTTATGTAAGTTTAGTTATTTAAATAAGAAAGGGGTTATTACTGAAGGTTTAGTATACTCTTACTGAATCCCATCGGTTGCCATTACTGGGTAGCGGAGTTGACTAACAACACACATACTGTATGGCTGTGGCAGCAGTTGACTGTTTGAAGTGTCAAACTCCTGCAAAAGTTGGATTCCTGATGCAATTGTAGGATATAGCCCACCTCTTCTTGCCCCTTTCATTCCAGTGAAGCACCAAACGTTCAATCAAGCTACACTACCGTTCAAAAGTTTGGGGTTTGGGCCTCTGTACGCCTATGCAGATATTCCATTTAAAAATCAGCCGTTTCCAGCTACAATAGTAATTTACAACATTAACAATGTCTACACGGTATTTTTGATCAATTTGATGTTATTTTAATGGACAAAAAAATAGCTTTTCTTTCAAAAACAAGGACATTTTTAAGTGACCCCAAACTTTTGAACGGTAGTGTATATCTTCTCCAGTGTGGACATTTGACTAGTTACACATCTTCCTCAGTCACATAAGCACCAACTGTTGACTCCATTATGTCATACTGTATATGTTAAATGTTATACATATATTAATAAAAATACAAAGCAAACTTTTGTTTTATAAACCACATACAGTATTACAGCTGTACAATGACAATCCAGAAAATGAAACGGCACTTACAAAATAGGCAAATAAAAGAAAGAAATGTGATTTGTTTTGGCAATTGAAATCAAAAGCCCAGTCTTCTATTTCACCCAAAAACACAATTTGTGATCAAATTGTAAAATACTGAACACTGGGAATGAAAAATTAGGAACAGCAACGGTTAGAGCTCCATGGACGTTCTTGTCAGTATTTTGGAATGTTAAGAAAATGGTTGATTAAACTGTCAGACAAACCAGTAGTTATTGGCAATATTACCAGCTGGGAAATGTAAAAACAAAACGGGATTGAAAGAGTTGTTACATAAAGAGATTACATAAAGAAATACAAAGCCTGAGGGTACCTGTATTCGACCGCAAACCAGGCTAAAGTTTGAAACAAGAAATACCCTGGGTCCACTGCAAGTACAATAACACTATCCTCGTATTCACTTTTGGAAATTCTTGAAGAGACTCTCTTAGAAAACAAGGCTTTTATAAAGGTTCAGATTTCAGTTCCTCAACCCTGCATTCCAGATCTGCTACCTGCAAACAAACACAGAAAGTTATGGTTATGTTTGTGTATTATAGATGATGGACTACTAGAAACTTTAATTGTTACCATAATACATTCAATCAAGTTTCTCAATCACAAAGTTGTCTGCAACTGCCAACGTTCTGTGTAATCAATGGTCTCACTGATGGCTGCACACGATGACATTTATAATATATTAATAATATATGCCATTTAACAGACAGTTTTATCCAAACCGACTTACAGTAATGCGTGCATATATTTTTCATATTGGTGACCCCAGCGGGAATCAAACCCAGGAACCACACATCCAACCATCAGTCTCCACTATTACCTGTTCATGGAGCTGTCCTGACTCCTCCCTCAGTGATGCCTCGGCCCCGTCCTGAAGACAGCGCTGAGTCTCCTTCTTCAGGTACTCAATCTCCCTGGAGAAGAGCCATCACAGACACACTAATCACACCACTCTAAAACTACTTGTATTTCCACTGTAATGAATGAGCTCTGAGAAAAGCCTTGGGGCTGAAACATTGGAAACACTGGAAACATTGCCGAAGACTGAACAAGTTCTACTTTCTTTTCTATTATTCACTGTAATTAACATAATTTTATATTGACCTCTTATGTACAACCTTACCACACTCTCAATGCATTGTGTGTGTGTCTCCCGGCCTTACTTCTGCTGGTACTCCTTGATGAGGCGCTTGGCCTTGCTGTACTTGCGCTCCAGAGCCTGGTACTGGGCCTGGGTCTCCTTCAGGTGCTCGTCCACAGCCTGACACAGACTCTGGGCCTCCATCCAGTAACCCTCCAGCTTCTCCATGCGCTCCTTGTTCTCCTGCAGGGTCTGCTCCAGCTGGGTCTTGTCCACACGCCAGCGCTGCTTGTCCTGCTTTGCATGGTTCAGCTGGGAGTGTGGAGAAGCACACAAACACACACATACACATGTACACAAACAGACAGGCAGGGGATGAAAACTGTAAAGGCCACTGTATATCAACTTGCCATATTTACAATTAAACATTAGGACATAATAAGAATGACATAATATAACAACCTTTCTTTTCAGCTGTTGGATCTCTGCCTGTGTTACAGCATGCTTTATGTGAAGCTGAGGAGGGAGAGAGAGAGAGAGAGAGAGAGACAGAAAGAGAGCGAGAGACAGACATAGGGAGAGAAAGAGAGAGAGGTGGAGAGAGAGAGTGAGTGAGTAAGTAAGTAGTGCACTACATAAGGAATAGAGTGACGCAGGCCTTTGTCTTTAACTTTGTCTTCTCTCACTTCCTGGTACTTATGGGCCAGCTTATCAGGGTCCGTCTCCAGTGGAGAGATGTCCTCGTTCTCAGCCAGGTCAAACACCTCGATGGCAGAGGGATGCGTGGGGCTGACCTCCTCCTCGTCATCCTCCTCCTCGTCAGTACCATATTCGCCACCCTGGGGGAAGAGCGGACAGATGAGCCTGAAGTCTCGATTGGGTCTGGGGTTTTCCACAATGCCTCCAGGTCTTAACTGAGACGGCCAAAGTGTCTGCATATTTGAAAAGGTTCAATATAGTTCCATCTGTCCATCCATCCATCCCACAGCATTTTATAATTGCCAGTGACTGCTGCCTCTACAAGAGCTTCATGGTTGGTTCTCTATTGGTACGGAGACTGGCCACTAGATGGCATATAACATCAGTAAAGCGGGTCCCTAGATAGGGGTGAGAACACACCAGAACTAAACCTCAGCCATTATGCTATCATTCTGCATGTCATTGTAATAAGATGGAGAATATAAGAATGTCCTGCATCCTCATAGGATTTTGATTGCATAGAGGTCATCCTCGTTGTGATAGGTGATGACATTTACATTTGAGTCATTTAACAGACACTCTTATCCAGAGAAACTTACAGTTAGTGATTCATCTTAAGATAGCTAGGTGAGACATCAACACATCACAAGCGTATCAAGTACATTTTCCCTCAACAAAGTATTCATCAGCAAAGTCAGAGCTAGTAGGAAAAGACAACTGCTTTTTTGAGGGGGAAGTGGGCACCTGGGGCGCTGGGAAAGTTATTTAAGATACTCTTCAATAAGGTAAGGTTCCAGATGTTTTCAGAAGATGGACAGGGACTCCGCTGTCCTGACTTTAGTGGGAAGCTGGTTTCACGATCGGGGTGCAAGGGTAGAGAAGAGCTTGACTTTAGGGGGAAGCTAATATTGGGTTGCCAGGACAGAGAAGGGCTTGCCTTTAGGGAGAAGCTTTTTCAACCAATGAGGTGCCAGGACAGAGAAGAGCTTGATTTTAGGGGGAAGCTAGTATTGGGGTGCCAGGACAGAGAGGAGCTTGACTGTAGGGGGAAGCTGGTATTGGGGTGCCAGGACAGAGAAGAGATATACTTTAGGGGGAAGCTGGTATTGGGGTGCCAGGACAGAGGAGAGCTTGACTTTAGGTGGAAGCTGTTTCCACCATTGGGGTGACAGGACAGAGAAGAGCTTGACTTTAGGGGGAAGCTGGTTCCACCATTGGGGTACCAGGACAGAGAAGAGCTTGGACTGGGCTGATGACCTGAACCAATTGTGGATTGGAAGTCCTATAAAATGTCTACCCCAACAACCCAGAGAGGAAGTGGCCAGAACATCATAAACAGATTAAAAAAGGAGTCCTAGGGGGACATCATTTAATGTATCTTACTTGGCCTAGGCTCTCTGAACTGACCTGTTGGTGTGCATCACAAATGGCACCCTATTGTCTATATAGTGTACTACTTTTGACTAGTCCATAGGAAGAATAGTATATTTTGGTAAGCAGACTTGTGTTTATACTGTCTGCAGGCTACACTGAACAGTAACAGCGTACCTATGAACACACGCCCATTCAGCTCACTCAATACAGGCACCGGCTTTGGGTCCATTCTGACAAAGATGCGATTGGCACACATATCTTAATCCTAAAGCTGAGGGGAAAAGAGAACACACAAAGGCAACGTTTGACCTAAAAAGCTTCATAGTCATTTGAAAAATTCTAATAGTGACCAGGCTTCTATTTCTGTCTCTAAACTGGCTGTGTTCAGGGTCGTGTTCTTTTGGGCACACAGTAGCAAAACCTTTTTCAACATAAAGCAAACATTTGTTTTCTTATTGGACTAGTCTTTCTGTACATCTGTACTGTACCTCTTGGTTGCCCGTTCACCGACTAATTTGGTTGTAGACCTACCTATGCTGGATGTAGACTAGTTGTAGACTGATTGTAGACTGGTTGGAGACTTACCTCTTGGTCCTCCATATACTGGCTGTAGCGTTGTTCCATCACCTCTCTCTGCCAGCGCTCCTGTTCCAGGGTCTGTTGGATCAGCTGGGCCACCTCACTCTGTTCGCCCGGCTTCTCTCGACCAATCAGAAACCTGCATAACATTACACAGCTTTTGAAAATGTCTTCCTATGTGGACTGCAATAAGAGGAACCTCTATGATATGGTTCCTTAGCAAGAGGTTAAATAATTATATAGCCCGTTTCAACATTTAGATTATTTTGACTCAATATATGCTTTGTTTTTCAGTGTAATACCCTCCTCAGCTATGTAAAAAGAATCTGTGCAGTTCAGAATGAGTACCCATAGTCAGTTATCAAGACCACCAAAGCAGACTTACAATTCCCTCTGCTAACTATCATGTAATTAAATGCTAACCAACACAATTCCCATCCTCAGCCATCCATCCATTCATCTGGCTGACATTTTTATGAATAGGACTGACCGACTGACCGCCTGCCTCAGCCCTTCCTTCCACGTCTACCCTGTTCTATAATTCATGAGCAATCTCTGAAGAGGGCTCTGATCTTCGACAAGTCACACAACACTAACAATTACACACGCACACACAGGAACACAGACACACCACACACCTCACGCTAACAATTACCCCCATAGCTCCACTGACGACTAGTTCCTGAATAATGAATGAATGAGCCTATAGTACGACAAAGGAGTGTTGGGGATTGGGGAACTCTGGTGCCCCATTCAGTCAGCCACAAATAGACCCCTCTGGCATTTCGGAATGATAATTGTGTTGATGCCTGCTGTGAGGATGATGGTGATGTTTTTATGCTCTGCTATGGTCCAAATGTAGAGTTTCAGCTTTGTCTGTGGTTCTGCTTTGGTTCTGTTGCTATATCTATGAAGGGAAGGCTCTTCATCATACTATCATCATGGCCCTATTTGGCTTCTGATGACTACTCTGCGTGACCTGATCTATGCAGTATGTATGTAGGAGGATGTGATAACTGACTGACTATGGGTACTAGATCGAATATGGGTACTAGACTATGGGTACTAGATCGGTTGCTAGATCGAATCCCCGAAATGACAAGGTAAAAATATGTTGTTCTGTCCCTGAACAAGGCAGTTAACCAACTGTTAACTGCCGTCATTGTAAATAAAAATGTGTTCTTAACTGACTTGCCTAGTTAAATAAAGGTTAAATAAATGATATTCTGAACTGCAGATTCTTACATAGCTGAGGAGGGTATTACACTGAAAAACATGTCTCTCTCAGAGCATATAATGAGTCATTTTGACACTCTCTCTAGAGTCTAAAGCTGCTGCAAACTAAGAAGAACATGTCTCCAGAAAACCTTAATGGCGTCTGACATCACGCTGTACAACACAAAGAAGAGATCAGACTTGATGGGCCCAACTTCATACAGGGCCAAGCAATTTAACCTGCCTGTCTGTATTCAAGTGTTTGAGAGTGACGTCCATCAAAGCAACTCTATTCTTTCTCAGTAGCTCATTGTTTTAAAATTGCTTTAAAAGGTGAAGTAGTTGGGCCCTGGTCAAAAGTAGTGCACTATAAAGTGAAAAGGGTCATTTGGGATGAATCCCCAAAACCGTATCCTCACTTGACGGTGCCTGTGGTGTTCCTGAGGACGGAGGCAGCGAAGGTCTGGGTGACCCCCACCAGACTGGTCCCATCCACCTCCACTATGAGGTCATTCACCTGGATCCTGGATGGAAAAACACAAAGCAGCACAACAGCCTCAGTCAGGACTCGTATAACATGCTTACTTTTTCAGCCACCTTTTATTCAACTTTTATTTTATACAGGTTTGTCTCATTGAGATAGAAATCTATCTTGCAAGCGAGACATGCTCACACAAGGAACCATATCAAATCAGCTAGCTAGACCAAGATGTGAATACTACTACTAGATACACTAGTCTGGCTCATCTCACATGCTTGATTGCTTCTTACATTATTAAATCATCATTAATCATTAAATTCAAGGACTAGCATTTCCCCCAATTATAAATTGGTTTAGACATGACTCTTCTGCTCCCTGGCTGAGAATAGAGATAAATGAGGGGGACTGAGGGTTTTGAGGGAATGGGTTGGGGAGGGGGACTGAGGGTGTTGAAGGAATGGGTTGGGGAGGGGGACTGAGGGTGTTGAAGGAATGGGTTGGGGAGGGGGACTGAGGGTGTTGAGGGAATGGGTTGGGGAGGAGGACTGAGGGTGTTGAGGGAATGGGTTGGGGAGGAGGACTGAGGGTGTTGAGGGAATGGGTTGGGGAGGGGGACTGAGGGTGTTGAGGGAATGGGTTGGGGAGGGGGACTGAGGGTGTTGAGGGAATGGGTTGGGGAGGAGGACTGAGGGTGTTGAAGGAATGGGTTGGGGAGGGGGACTGAGGGTGTTGAAGGAATGGGTTGGGGAGGGGGACTGAGGGTGTTGAAGGAATGGGTTGGGGAGGAGGACTGAGGGTGTTGAAGGAATGGGTTGGGGAGGAGGACTGAGGGTGTTGAAGGAATGGGTTGGGGAGGGGGACTGAGGGTGTTGAGGGAATGGGTTGGGGAGGAGGACTGAGGGTGTTGAAGGAATGGGTTGGGGAGGAGGACTGAGGGTGTTGAAGGAATGGGTTGGGGAGGAGGACTGAGGGTGTTGAAGGAATGGGTTGGGGAGGGGGACTGAGGGTGTTGAGGGAATGGGTTGGGGAGGAGGACTGAGGGTGTTGAAGGAATGGGTTGGGGAGGGGGACTGAGGGTGTTGAGGGAATGGGTTGGGGAGGAGGACTGAGGGTGTTGAAGGAATGGGTTGGGGAGGGGGACTGAGGGTGTTGAAGGAATGGGTTGGGGAGGAGGACTGAGGGTGTTGAAGGAATGGGTTGGGGAGGAGGACTGAGGGTGTTGAGGGAATGGGTTGGGGAGGGGGACTGAGGGTGTTGAGGGAATGGGTTGGGGAGGGGGACTGAGGGTGTTGAGGGAATGGGTTGGGGAGGGGGACTGAGGGTGTTGAAGGAATGGGTTGGGGAGGGGGACTGGGGGTGTTGAGGGAATGGGTTGGGGAGGAGGACTGGGGGTGTTGAAGGAATGGGTTGGGGAGGAGGACTGAGGGTGTTGAAGGAGTGGGTTGGGGAGGGGGACTGAGGGTGTTGAGGGAATGGGTTGGGGAGGAGGACTGAGGGTGTTGAAGGAATGGGTTGGGGAGGGGGAGTGAGGGTGTTGAGAGAATGAGTTGGGGAGGGGGACTGAGGGTGTTGAGGGAATGGGTTGGGGAGGGGGACTGAAGGTGTTGAGGGAATGGGTTGGGGAGGGGGACTGAGGGTGTTGAAGGAATGGGTTGGGGAGGGGGACTGGGGTGTTGAGGGAATGGGTTGGGGAGGAGGACTGAGGGTGTTGAAGGAATGGGTTGGGGAGGAGGACTGAGGGTGTGAGGGAATGGGTTGGGGAGGGGGACTGAGGGTGTTGAGGGAATGGGTTGGGGAGGGGGACTGAGGGTGTTGAATGGGTTGGGGAGGAGGACTGAGGGTGTTGAGGGAATGGGTTGGGGAGGGGGACTGAGGGTGTTGAGGGAATGAGTTGGGGAGGAGGACTGAGGGTGTTGAGGGAATGAGTTGGGGAGGGGGACTGAGGGTGTTGAGGGAATGAGTTGGGGAGGGGGACTGAGGGTGTTGAGGGAATGGGTTGGGGAGGAGGACTGAGGGTGTTGAGGGAATGGGTTGGGGAGGGGGACTGAGGGTGTTGAGGGAATGAGTTGGGGAGGGGGACTGAGGGTGTTGAGGGAATGGGTTGGGGAGGGGGACTGAGGGTGTTGAGGGAATGGTGGGGAGGGGACTGATGTGGGGTTGAGGGAATGGGTTGGGGGAGGAGGACTGAGGGTGTTGAGGAATGGGTTTGGGAGGGGGACTGAGGGTGGTTGAATGGGTTGGGGAGGAGGACTGAGGGTGTAGTTGAGGGAATGGGTTGGGGAGGAGGGACTGAGGGTGTTGAGGGAATGGGTTGGGGAGGGGGACTGAGGGTGTTGAGAGGGAATGGTTGGGGAGGAGGGACTGAGGGTGTTGAGGAATGGGTTGGGGAGGGGACTGAGGGTGTGAGGAAGGGTTGGGGGGGGGACTGAGGGTGTTGAGGGAATGGGTTGGGGAGGAGGACTGAGGGTGTTGAAGGAATGGGTTGGGGAGGAGGACTGAGGGTGTTGAGGGAATGGGTTGGGGAGGGGGACTGAGGGTGTTGAGGGAATGGGTTGGGGAGGAGGACTGAGGGTGTTGAGGGAATGTGTTGGGAGGGAGGACTGAGGGTGGTTGAGGGAATGGGTTGGGGAGGGGGACTGAGGGTGTTGAAGGAATGGGTTGGGGAGAGGGACTGAGGGTGTTGAGGGAAGGGTTGGGAGGGGGACTGAGGGTGTTGAAGGAATGGGTTGGGGAGGGGACTGAGGGTGTTGAGGGACTGGGGTGGGGAGGAGGACTGAGGTGTTGAATGAAGGGTTGGGGAGGAGGACTGAGGTGTTGAGGGAAGGGTGGGAGGGGGACTGAGGGGTTGAGGGAATGGGTTGGGGAGGGGGACTGAGGTGTTGAGGGAATGGGTTGGGGAGGGGACTGAGGGTGTTGAGGGAATGGGTTGGGGAGGAGGACTGAGGTGTTGAGGGAATGGGTTGGGGAGGAGACTGAGGGTGTTGAGGGAATGGGTTGGGGAGGGGACTGAGGGTGTTGAGGGAATGGGTTGGGGAGGAGGACTGAGGGTGTTGAGGAATGGGTTGGGAGGAGGACTGAGGGTGTTGAAGGAATGGGGGGGGAGGGACTGAGGGTGTTGAGGAATGGGTTGGGAGGGGGACTGAGGGTGTTGAGGGAATGGGTTGGGAGGGGACTGAGGGTGTTGATGAATGGGTTGGGAGAGGACTGAGGGTGTGGGGAATGGGTGGGGAGGGGGACTGAGGGTGTTGAGGGAAGGGTTGGGGAGGAGGACTGAGGGTGTTGAAGGAATGGGTTGGGGAGGAGGATGAGGGTGTTGAGGAATGGGTTGGGGAGGAGGACTGAGGGTGTTGAAGGAATGGGTTGGGGAGGGGACTGAGGGTGTGTAGGAAGGGTTGGGGAGGAGGACTGGGGTGTTGAAGGAATGGGTTGGGGAGGGGACTGAGGGTGTTGAGGGAATGGTTGGGGAGGAGGACTGAGGTGTTGAGGGAATGGGTTGGGTAGGGGGACTGAGGGTGTTGAGGAATGGGTTGGGGAGGAGGGACTGAGGGTGTTGAAGGGAATGGGTTGGGGAGGAGGACTGAGGGTGTTGAGGAATGGGTTGGGGAGGGGGACTGGGGTGTTGAGGAATGGGTTGGGGAGGAGGACTGAGGGTGTTGAGGGAATGGGTTGGGGAGGGGGACTGAGGTGTGTTGAGGGAATGGGTTGAGGGGAGGGGGACTGAGGGTGTTGAGGGAATGGGTTGGGGTGGAGGACTGAGGGTGTTGAAGGAATGGGTTGGGAGGGGGACGGTGAGGGTGTTGAGGGTGTTGAGGGAATGGGTTGGGGAGGGGAGGAGGAGGAGGGTGTTGAGGGAATGGTTGGGGAGGGGACTGAGGGTGTTGAGGGAATGGGTTGGGGAGGGGGACTGGGAGGGTGTGAGTGGAATGGGTTGGGGAGGAGGACTGAGGGTGTTGAGGAATGGGTTGGGGAGGGGGACTGAGGGTGTTGAGGGAATGGGTTGGGAGGGGGACTGAGGGTTTTGAGGGAATGGGTTGGGGAGGGGGACTGAGGGTGTTGAGGGAATGGGTTGGGGAGGGGGACTGAGGGTGTTGAGGGAA